>NC_080422.1:81936513-82236513 GCF_029873635.1 Malania oleifera | reverse complement strand
ATGCATACACATGTTTGGTCATTTGAAATATGGTGACTTGTGGTTTAATCAAGACCGAAATGCACAAAATGTGCACATTCGGTCGACCGAACTACCATGTATAAAATGCCCCGATCGACCGAACCTAGTCCAAGTCAACTAGTTGACCACAGCCCGATCGACCGACCTTTGTAGTTCAAAATGGGACCGGTCAACCGAACCTTGTCCAGGTCAACAGTTTGACCATGGCCCGGTCGACCGAACTTGCCAGTTCATTTATACCTAGTCGACCAAACTCCCTTGGAGTCAACATATTGACCACCTGGTCGACCGAGCCAGAAATGTACTCTAATGCTCTGATCAACCGAGGGTCCTCGAGAGATGCCCCAATGGTCTGGTCGACCGAACCATCTAGTTCAAATCTTCCTGGTCGACCGAACCTCAAGAACTTCAGTCGACCGAACCTATTCTAGTCGACCGGTGCTCTCGGGTTGGAATTTTTTAAAAGGTTTTAAACGTCATTAAAACTTAATTAAACTTTTCCAAAATACCGAACATATCCCCAACGGTCATATTTTTCACAAATTCTATAAATACCCCCTCATTAATCCAAATTAGTAACTTTGATTAACCCAAAATTTTTCTTTAATCCTTTGTTAATCAAAGTTCCCCCAAAACCTATTTTTATTGCAAAAATTCCTTCTTTGGTGCAAAATTTTTATACAAAACTCTTCATCTCTCTTCCACTCCTTCATTTCAAAATTACTTTTGAAGAGAGCACATTTATATTTGGGCATTTATTTTTATGTGCTTACTCTCACTTATTCTTTATTTTTGAAAGTCATTTTGAGAGTATAGCTTTGGTGTTCTCCTGGATTATTTTCTTGATAGATATATTTTGGGGGAAGTTATTTATTGCACAAACATTTTATTAAGCTTAACTCCTAGATTCTCCAAGTATTTCTAACTTGCATAAATCTTTGTTGGAGAACATAATACACATTTTTTCATACACATTGCATTTGTGCAAAATCATTAAAAGAGCAAAACCCTAGGTTCTCCTATATTATTATTGAAATACCTTTTTGGAGAAAAATTTTTATTAGGGTTTAAATATAGTTAAACACCCTTACTCCCCTGAGCATTATTTCATATCATTGGAGTGTGTATTTTATTGAGCTTAGTGTATACATTTCTGCTTGTATTTTTCAGAAACACTTTCATGTACAAAAATGGTTTTTATGTAACGGTTGGGTTCAGCCCGTTAATTGAACTGGGGAGTCTTAACCCTACAAGTGAGATTAGTTTGGCTCAGCCTAGTAATTGAGCTAGGGTTTTCCTCGCCCTGCAAGGAGAGGATGTAAAAGGCTTTTGCTCTACCCAGTTAAGTGAGTATATTATAGTGGAATCCTTGGGGCTAAGCCCAAGGCGGGGATATAGGCTGATTTAGCCGAACCTCGATAAAAAATCTGGTATCATTCTCTCTATCTTATTTAAATTCGTACACTTTAATTTTAGCATGTGTATAAATGTTTATTTAATGTCAAAATTATTCTGATGCACACATTTAATTTAAATAAGATACTGCACATGTGTATGTTTGTTTCTATTGTTAAACACGATTTACATACATGTATATATGTTGAATGGGATATTAACTGTGGTGAATCGATGAAATATTTAAATTAGCTGAAAATTTTTTAAAACCCAACTCACCCCCCCCCCCCTCTTGGGATCACACCAATTCCAACAGAGTCCAACCACCCCCAAAGTCCAGTACGCATGCTTGAAACATATCTTCTAATATCTGAATCATCCTCTCAGTCTGTCCGTCTGACTGAGGATAGAATGTCGTGCTAAAAAACAACTGTTACCCTAGAGCCTCCTACAAACTCCTCTAGAAACGTGACATGAAACGAGGATGAAATTGGAATAGCTTCCCAAGAGGGAGGTGAATTGGGATTTAAAAATTTTATTCCCCTTTGTCTTAGTTCTTTTGAGTTATAACAATAATCAAAACTTAAACACAATCACAAAATTTATCTAGAGTAATCACAATCAAATCAATATAATCAATCACTCAATCCTTGTAACAATAGCCCTATATTAATATGAAAATTTGTTGAACTTGTTATAAGCCCTGTATCACTATTATACTTCTTCTTAATGTTCAACTTTTAAATAAACTTTCAGATTAACAAGTCAAGGATGATCAACCAACGTAATCCCTTTCGGTTTCCACAATCAATGCTGATCAATCCAAAACAAATTACCTTCCGGTCTAATTAACAACCAAACACTCAGAATTTATGAATTTTAAAGCAACCACACAGATTGTATCTTTTGCTGAAAAATAAAAGAGTGGGGAAGAGAAAGAAGAACACAGGGTTTTTATGAGGTTCAGCTTCAACGCAGCCTACGTCCTCGCCATTGGCAAAACCACCAAAGGATTCACTATCACAGTTCCTTTACCAGGCAGAACAATACCAATTACAACACTCCTTGGGAAAGGCTAGAGCTCACCTTCTCCAAACAATATCCCCTTGTTGGGTCCAACGATTCAGCACTCGAACCGTCAATCAATCTGTTACAAAGATATAAAACAAGGCATACAAGAACTTGCTCCTCAAATAGCTGATTAGTACAAATTGAAAAACTATGTACTTCAGCAAATTCAGAATATGAATTTCAGAATGAAGCTCTAGAAATTTATCACCGTAGGTATCTTTCAATGGATAAAATAATCGCCAATCAATGCACAAACACAGTGAGAAACTCAGCAATACTTCAAAGATATTCGTGAGTGATGAGAGCAATGAAGAACTTTTATAATTTTAGTAAGCTTTGAGAGAGTATAAGAGCTGAATTGATTTCTTGGTATCTGAAACAATGAACCTTGAGGGTATTTATAGAGGTAGAAAGACTTCTTGCTTGTTCCCCAAGTTTACTTGGAGTAGGGTCCAAGTTGTAATTTAGTTTGGACTACAAATAATTTAAATTTCAAAAATATGTCTGTTGGAAATTTTAAAATTTTTCACGAGCCAAACGACTATGAAGTCACTGGCAGTCGTCTGTCGATGTATATCAACTATAAAATTCACAAATAGAGAGGTGGCAGTCGCCTATCCTCAGGTTGGAAGTCGACTGTCACTAGAATAACTTAGTTTTAAAACAAATCAAAAGGGTGGCAGTTGGCTATCCTCATGGTGGCAGTCAACTGTCACTAAACGAATCTATTTTTCAAAAACACACATAAGGTTGGCAGACGGCTAGCAGAACACACACAGATGACTCACTGGTCACTGGCAGTCGTCTATCAATTGCTTGACAGTCGTCCATCAGGCTTCTGACTTGTGTTTAAAATGTTTTAAAAACATGTCAGTCGTCTGTCACTTAGACAGACAGTTGTCTGTCAACTGGCTGTAAGTCATTTTTGATTTCTCTCTCTTTTAATTAACCTTGGAATTTTAACTTGTTTTAACTTTTGAAAACCATGTTCCAAGACTTTAAGACTTCATATTTTTGAGGGTGTCTTTGCCTAATGAGCTTTAATATGAAAATTCATATTTGAATAAACTTAGAGTACTTACAAAGCTTTGTTCTAAAAACAAATTTAAAACTTCTTTGCTTTGAGTCCTTTTGATGCTGCTCTTTAATCTTCCAAACTTCTATGAGCTTTCATTATGGATCTCTGGTATTCATGTGTGACTTTCCTTGTTCCTTAATCTTTGTAAGCTTTCATGTCAGGGTATGTGAAATTTGAGTAAATCATCTTTTCCTGAAATAATATCACTTGGAAACACATTAGATAACTTTACTTTGTTATCATCAAAATCAAGAGTTTTTAAGCCTAACTAGGCCAACGGAGGATCTCGATCTGACACTATAGACACAGGCACTCCATGAGAATGGACTATCTCCTGAACATACATTTCCGTTAGATAGTTAAGGGAATAGTTGATCTTGATAGGTGGGAAATGGAAGGTCTTAGTCAAACGATCCACAATCACCCAAATCGCATTCTGGCCATGCGACGCCAATGGCAGCCCTGAAACAAAGTCCATGGATATATGATCTGTAACGACCTGCTTAAATATTCATATAATAAAACATAATTAACAACAAAGTCAACCCAAACCCATGGGTATCGGGGACACCTGTCATTCACATCGGAAACCTAAGCAACAGTAAATTTAAATCAAATTTTCGTAAGCATAAAATCCAAATACCAAAGTTAACTACATTCCCAAATATCTATGTTTATATACAATCTCCAAAAATATAAAATGTATTCATATCTAGGAACCCACCACACCAATCTATGGCTCCTAGATCAAAACTTACCCTCCTAGCAGGGTAGAACTACACTATCTCAATGGCGGCCTCGATCCGCCGGTACTCCTGAGTTTCCTGAAAATCATTTAATATTTGGGGGTGAGACAATTCTCAGTAAGGGAAAATAAACTAAATACAGTTGTGTGGCAACATGAACATGTCATGCAATTATACATATACAGTACATTTCGTATATCTGTAAATATTCATTATAACATACGGAATAATCATATGCCTTTGTATTTTCTAATAAATCATATAGTTCATAAAATGTCTGGTATAGCTGATAATACTGAAAACATACCCAGGATGAATAACTAGTTGATGTCATGTATTATCCCCCATGACAGGTTGTGCAGCCCGAAGGAGGGCCCCGACAATGGCTGGCCGACCACTGCCGAGTCAAAAATATCCGTAAGTACAATGGGCCCGCCACACCCTAGTCCAGACTACTAGGTGGACGTCTACAACTCTACACTGAAAGCCACATCGACTATCCATCTCCCACCCCCTCGTGGGGTGGTTAGCATCAATCTGAACATAGATATCTGATCTATAAGCTACGGTACCGTGCTCCCAAACTAAACTAAACTAACATCCAGGTTCTCATAACATATAAATACACGAAAATATAGCTTTTAACATAAAGAAATTGGAAGCATTTTCTATAATTTCATAAATACGGCCTCGCGCCGAACATTTCATAAATACGGCCTCATGCCGATCATTTCGTAAATACGGTAAATCAATTATCATATATTTTCAAAATTATAATGTACTGTATTATTTCATAATCCCTGAAAACATGTTTTACTCGTAAAATTGCTATAACATAATACTTGTCACGTAAAATAATGTTCATGCCACACAATGTTATGCAAAATCATACATTTCATTCTAAAGTTACATTTCTTGTATAACAGTAGTATTTTGCCAAATATGCATTTTCTCAATAATATTCAAATATATCACATGTTTTCTTGAAGATTAATTTGCTGATAAATAATACTTATTTGCATGGAAAATTAACTACTTTAGTTTATTCCCTTACCTGACACTAGAAAGAAACCAGCTAAAATTCTCGATCCTGCACTCGCAGGGTTCCTCGTTCAACTCCCTGAAAACAATAAGTCACAGAACTAAACTTCAGTATTTTCACGTGAGTATCATTTCCTATAATTGCGAAAAGATCAAATTTGGCATAAAAAACCTTACCTCAACTCAGGAATGAATTTCAACTCGCTTCCACCAACGATCCAATCCTGTAGATTTGGAGAGAACTTCCCCAGGAGCGTCGTGGTGGCCTCAAATCGTCGATACGGCGAACGATGGAGCCAAAATCGAAGAGAGATGAGAGAGAAACTGTAGAGGAGAGAGAGAGAGAGAGAGAGAGAGAGAGAGAGAGAGAGAGAGAGAGAGAGAGTGAGTGAGTGAGTGAGTGATATTTTTCCCAATTTATGCATTTAAACCCAAATTTCACACAATTTATACTAGTAGCTTCGTCGATGAGCCACATCACCTCATCGACGAGGCCAATAGGAAATTCGTCGACAAGCTCTCTCCTTCGTCAACAAAATCCAAAGTCACCCCAAATATTCTCTCGGTATGTTCTCATCGACGAAACATACCCTTGTCGACAAGACCCTATGTTATCCTCGTTGAAGAATCCCTTGTATTCATCGATGAGTCCTTGATTAAATTTCTCAGTTATTACTCCCAAAGTACAATTTCATCGACGAATGTGAAGCAACCTCCTTCTATTTCTATTTCCATTTCCCTCCCTTTTTATTATTTAAATATGATTATTCTTTGGGTCATTACATGATCCCACTTCCACTCTGGAATAAATAGCGGCTGCAACTGACCCGCCGGCCTCTGGTGCTCAGCTTTTACCTGCTAGCACATCAAACACTACACTACATAGTCTGCAATCTCCTTCTTCATACCACTCCACTAGTAAAATTCTCACAAATCCCTATACATTTTGTACTACCTGGATGAACTGTATACAAAAATTTGTGAGCCTCCTCTAAAATAGTCTTCCTGATGTCAGCATCGGTGAGAACACATAACTTGGAACGGAACTGCAAAGCTCTGTCATCTGATAAACGGAATTCCTCCCCCTAACCATTCTGCACTCTGACTAATACCTCTGCTAATTCTAAGTCTTCCTTCTAAGCAACTTTAATTTTTTCCTATAGAGTAGGTTGTACTACTAAACTAGCGATACATACTGGAGGATCACTCTCTACCAACTCTATGTCAAGTCTCTCCAGATTCATCATGATCGGATACTGGATCTCCATAGCTGCTAACACTGGTCTCACAGACTTCCTGCTCAACACGTCAGCTACTACATTTGCTTTTCCTTGGTGATAACTGATGGTACAATCAAAATCTTTAATAAGATCCAACCACCTTCTTTGCCTCATATTCAGTTCCTTCTAAGTGAAGAAGTACTTTAGGATCTTATGGTCAGAAAAATCTTACATCGCTTGCCATACAGATAATGCCTCCAAATCTTCAATGCATGTACCACTACAGCTAATTCAAGATCATGGGTAAGGTAGTTCTTTTCATATTCTTTCAACTGCCTGGAAGCATACGCTACCACTCTACCATGCTACATTAGTACACAACCAAGTCCCTTCAAGCATGCATCTCTGTAAATAGTATAACCCTCACCCCCTGACGGAATGATCAGCACTGGTTCTGTGACAAGTCTTTGCTTCAATTCCTAAAAACTCTGCTCACAACTATCATCCCATTCAAATTTGACGTTCTCTCTAGTCAGTCGTGTCAGAGCACCTGATAAAGCTGAGAATCCCTCAACAAAACGACAGTAATAACCAGCTAACCCTAAGAAACTCCTAATTTCCTAGACATTCCTCGGTCTAGCCCAATTCACTACCGCAACAATCTTACTGGGATCCACAGAAATTCCATCTCCTGAGATAACATGCCCTAAAAACACAACCTTCTCGAGCCAGAATTCGCATTTACTAAACTTGGCGTACTACTTCTTTTCCCTGAGCGTCTGCAAAACGTGTCTCAAATGCATCTCATGCTCCTTATAGCTCCTTGAATAGACTAGTAAATCATCAATAAAAACAACAACAAACTAGTCTAAATATGGATGGAAGATCATGTTCATCAAATCCATAAATATCGCAGGAACATTCGTCAGACCAAACGGCATAACAAGAAACTTGCAATGTACATACCTGGTCCTGAAAGATGTCTTTGCTACATCTTCTGCTCTTATGTTTACTTGATGGTAACCCGATCTGAGGTTAATCTTAAAATACACCCGTGTACCCTAGAACTGGCCAAATAAATCATCTATATGGGGTAGAGGATACTTGTTCTTGATGGTCACTTTATTAATCTCTCTATAATCTATGCACGTCCTTATAGACTCATCCTTCTTCTTCACAAATAATCCTAAGGCTCCCCATGGGGATACACTAGGTCGTACAAAACCTTTATCAAGTAAATCCTGCAATTGATCTTTCAATTCTACCAACTTTGCTAGCGCCATTCGGTATGGTGCTTTAGAAATCGGCGCTGTACTTGGAAGCAAATCAATGGGAAAATTGACCTCATGATTAGGTGGAAAACCCAATAATTCATCTCGAAACACATTTGTAAATTCTTTTACTACTAGTGTACTAGTAATCTTCAATTCATTCCCTAACATTTCCTTCACAAAGGCCACGAATCCTTGGCAACCACTCTGAAGCAATCTCCTTGCCTGAATAGTTGAAACCATCTGAGATAGAGATTGCACTCGTGACCCTATGAATCTGAATTCTAGTCTTCCTGGCGGTCCGAATATCACTTCTCTCGAACGGCAATCAATACTAGCAAAATTAGTTGCCAGCCAATCCATGTCAAATATGACATCAAACCCATGCATGTCTAGCACTATTAAATCAGCATATAGAATCCTCCCCTGAACATCAACTGGACAACCACGGAGTACCCTACTACACCTCACTGCTGACCCAGTCGGTGTAGTCGCTAACAATTCAACATTTAATGATTATGTGTCTGCCCCACATAATTTAACACACCCTGAAGACACTAACGAGTGTGTGGCACCTGAATCAAATAATGCAGTGACTTTAAATAAAAACATACTAACCATACCTGTCACCATACCATCGGCTGCCTCAGCATCACTCGGCATCAGAGTGAAAACTCTGGCTGGAGCCATGTTCCTCTGTTGGCCTCCACGTGGCGCCTGATAGCCTCCTTGAGCAGGTCTCGGAGCAGGAGCAGCACCAATCTGAGCCTGATAATCTCTCATCACATGTCCTAGCTCCCCACACCGGTAGAAAATACCTCGCTCGGCACGACACTCCCTTGGGTGTCTCTTCCTACAAGTTGGGCAAGCTAAAAATGGCTGCATAACCTGAAAATCGCGATTCCCGGTCTCCTGCCTCCAGTCTTTGTAGTAACCACCTCTCTTCTACTAATCATGACCAACCCCCTACTGGGAACTAGAAGGCATGGATCTCTTCTTCTGTCTCTGCTACTCAGCCTCCAACCGTTCTCCAATTTCTGCTATGGTGACCCTATCTACTAACTCAACAAAATCCTGCAACTTCAATATTGACACCTGCTTATATATTTTCTCCTCAATCCTCTTTCAAATTGTCATATCTTTTTCGCCTCATCTAGAATAATGTACGAGGCGAAGCGAGATAGTTCAATGAACCTCGCCGCGTACTGCTGCATCGACTACTGTCCCTACTTCAGATTCAGGAACTCCTCAATCTTAACTTCCCTAGACGAGGCTAGAAAATACCTATCGAAAAATATCTCCTTAAATCGCTCCCATGTCATCTCCGTAAGTACTTTCCATTGCTGCTCTAAGAGTTTCACTGTTGTCCACCATCTCTCAGCCTCTCCAGTCAGTTTATATGTAGCGAACAGCACCCTCTGCTCCTTAGAACACTGCAAACACTTTTTCAATCTCCTGTACCCAATTTTCAATAATAGCAGGATCAGTTCTTCTTGAGAAAGCTGGAGGATTCATCTTAATGAATTTCGCAGTCGAGATGCCATGGCCAACAGACGAATCACCCAGCTCCCTGGAATTCCTAGCAATTTCAGCCATAACTTGCTATGTCACGCTGGGTAAAACTGCATCCGAATCACCGACCGCAGCGCTTGAGGGCCCAGCTCCCTCGTTTCCACTAGCGTGGGCACTATTGCCTCCAACGTCCATCCTAAAAAGACAAATAACTTAACTTAGAACCCTATTACCATTACATATCATCCAACTAGTACAATATTTCATTAATTAATTCATCACTCCTAATCTTAATTTAAGGTTCAATCCTACAACCTAGATACCCAACCCGACAATAGTTTAACATGGTTTTTCTAAAATCGTCACCGTAGGAAAATCACAAAAACCACCACGAAAATCCTACATCTAGACTACAAAACCAGACCTCAAATTCTTTTATCCTATACTATGGTATTATTACTGCTACATTCTAGAGTCTACAGAACCTAGCATCCTAGGCTCTGATACCAAACTATAACAACCCACTTACTTTACTATATAATTAAATATTATCAACAGAGTGAATCTGAACCCGTGAGTAACGGGGTATACCTGACTTACACAGTGGAAACCTAAGCCACAGTAAATATAAATTATATCCATCAAACCATAAAATACATAATACCATAGTCAACTACAATCCAAAGTAATACTGTATTCATATACAATCCCCAAAATATCCAAAAATATTTCTAGGCTCTCACACCAAAATCTCCTTATCTTAGTTCAAAACTTACCCTCCTAGCGAGGTAGCACAACTAACTCAAGAGGGGCCTCGCTCCGCCGATCTTTCTAGGTTTCCTGAAAATTATTTAAACTGGGGTGAGACACCTCTCAGTAAGGGAAAATAAAATAAATACAGTTGTGTGGCAACATGAATATTTAATGCTAATATAGATATATAGTACATTTTGCATACTAGAAAACATTAAACATTTAATAACTGCATAAACATATACTTTCATATTTCTAATAAATCGTACTGTTCATGAATTGTCTGGTAAAGCTAATAATACTGAAAATTTACCCAGGATGAATAGCTAGCCGATGTCATGTATTACCCCCTATGACGGGTGGTGCAGCCCGAAGGCAGGACCCGACAATGGCTGGCCGACCACTGCCGAGTCAAAAATATCTGTAAGTACGATGGGCCTGCCACACACTGGTCCAGACTTCCAGGTGGACGTCTACAACTCTACACTGAAAGCCACATCGACTATCCATCTCCCACCCCCTCTACTAGCAGGGGCGGTTAGCACAACTCTAAAACATAATAATCTTATCTGTATAGCTACGGTACTGTGCTCCTGTAACTAAACTGAACTATCATCCGGTTCTGATAATGTACAATACATGATAATATATAGTTTAACGTAAAAAGATTAATAGCATTTTCTGTAATAACATAAATACATACAGCCTTGCGCCGATTACTTTCATATCTGTAGCCTTGCGCCAAACATTTCATAAATACGGCCTTGCGCCGAAATCATACATAATACACTACCTTGCGCTGGCTATCAATCACAGCCTTGCGCCAAACATTTCATCGGTAATTATCTAAATAGACAAGTTATTTATCATGTATTATAAAATCATAATGTACTACATTATTCCATAATTTCTGAAAACATACTTTATTTGTAAAATTGCCTTAACATAATATTTTTCACATAAAATAATATTCATGCCACACAACGCTGAATGAGACCATATACTTTACACTGAAATCATATTTTCCATACATTTCAATATAATAGCAGTATTTTTCCTAAATAAACATTTTCTCAATAATACTCAAATGTAATACATGCTTTCTGAACATAAATCTACTAGTAATTTAATAGTATTTTCATAGAAAAGTGACTGCTTTAGTTTATTCCCTTACTTTATTTCTGAAAAGAAACCCCCTAAAATACACTCGTCCTGCACCCGCAGGGTTCCCCATTCAACACCTTGAAATCAACATCTTTCAAAATTAAACTTCAGTATTTTTTTTTTTTGTATTCAACATTTCCTATAACTATGGAAATACCAAATTTTGAGTAAAAAGTTTTACCTTAAACCAGGGATGAATTCCAAAGTAGTTCCACCGACGATCCACCCTGGTAGGTTTGCATAGAACTTCCCTAGGAGCGTCGTGGTGGCTTCATATCGTCGAACCAGTGAGAATCCGATTCAAGATCTTTGAGAGAAGGAAGGAGGGACGAATGGAGGAGAGAGAGAGAGTTTGTGCATCAATTTTCAGCCCAAAAATGAAATTTGGGCAATTTATACACTAGCCTTCATCGACGAGCCACGTCACTTCGTCGACAAGGACAAGAAGGTGATTCATCAATGAACTCTCACCCCTCGTCGATGAAATTCAGAATCGCCAAAACACCCTCTCAATATCTTCTTGTCGAAGAGACACGTCCCCATCAACGAGTCCCTCATGTGCTCTCATCGACGAATCCCCTGAGTTCGTTGACGAGGCTCTATTTAATTATTTTCTTTAATTCCTTTTTCCTTCTTCCATTATTTAAATACATTAATTTTTTGAGTCACTACATGAGTAGTTAACTCTGATGGGAAGAAAATGGGCAGTCTTCATCAATCGATCAACGACTACCCAAATGGCGTCCTGTCCATGCAGTGCCGGCGGTAAACTTGTGATAAAATCCATTGAAATGCGCTCCCACTTCCATTCGGGGATATGAAGTGGTTGCAACATTCCTACCAATCTCTTATGCTCAGATTTCACCTACTGGAAAGTCAAACACTGCTCTACATATTTAGCGATTTCTTTCTTCATATTACTCCACCAAAAAGACTCCCGTAGATCCTTGTACATCTTAGTGCTTCCAAGGTGCATTGTATAAAAGGATCGATGCGCTTCCTCCAGGATAATTCTTTTAATCTTAGCATCAGCAGGTATACAAAGTCTGGTACGAAGCCTCAATGCTCCATCATCTGAGATATTAAACTCTGCTCCCTAATCATTCTGCACTTTATCCATAATTTTTTACTAATTCCACATCTCTCATCTAAGAAGCTTTAATTCTTCCTTGTAAGGTGGGCTGAAGTACCAGATTAGCAATGAGTGCCTGGTGATTTCCCTCTACCAATTCCACACCAAGCCTTTCTAAATCCATATGGATCAAATGGTGAGTCACCACTACTGATACTGATGAACCCACTAATTTTTGACTCAAAGCATCAGCTACCACATTAGCTTTTCCTGGGTGGTAATTGACGGTGCAGTCATAATCTTTAATAAACTTTAACCACTTCCTTTGCCTCATATTTAGCTCCTTTTGCGTGAAAAAGTACTTCAGGCTTTTGTGATCAGTGAAAATCTCTCACCTACCCCCATACAAATAATGTCTCCAAATTTTCGATGCATAAACCAACGCTTCCAGTTTTAGATCATGGGTAGGGTAATTCTTTTCATATTCTTTAAGCTGTCACGAAGCATAAGCTACAACCCTCCCTACTGCATCAGAACACACCCGTGCCCTTTGTGTGACGCATCACTGTAAATTACAAAGCCTTCTTCTCCCGAAGGAATTGTTAGAACTTGCATAGTGATGAATCGTTGCTTTAATTCCTAAAAAATCTATTCACACTCGCCATTCCATTCAAACTTCACACTTTTCCTAGTCAATTTTGTTAAAAGGCCTGACAATTTAGAGAAGTCTTCTACAAATCAATGATAGTATCCTACCAATCCCAAGAAACTCCTAACCTTCTGCACATTTTTTGGTCTTGCCTAGTCCACTACCGCCTCAATCTTGCTTGGATCCACAAAAATACCACCCCTAAATACCACGTGTCCAAATAAAGTGACTTGTTTCAACCAAAACTCACACTTCTTGAATTTGGCATACAGCCTTCTTTCTCTCAACACCTGTAAAACTATTCTCAAATGATTTTCATGCTCTTTAGGGCTCTTTGAACACACCAGAATGTTATCAATAAAAATCACAGCAAACTGGTCCAGGTACTGATGGAAGATCCTATTCATCAGGTCCATAAATATAGTAGGAGCATTCGTCAGTCTGAACGGTATAACCAGAAACTCATAGTGGTAGTACCGAGTTCAGAACGTTGTCTTTGGAACATCCTCTGCCTTAACCTTCACTTGATGGTACCTGGATCATAGATCAATCTTGGAGAAAGTTTGTGTCCCCTGAAGCTAGTCAAACAAATCATCAATTCGAGGAAGCGGGTATTTATTCATAATTGTCACTTTATTTATTTCTCTGTAGTCGATGCACATTCTCATCGACCCATCTTTATTTTTCACATACAATACCGATGCTCCCCAGGGTGACATGCTGGGGCTGATAAACCCCTTATCTAACAATTCCTGTAATTGTTCTTTCAATTCTTTTAATTCTATCGGTGCCATTCTGTACGGCACCCTATTTCAGCAATAGCCTATTGTTCCATGGAGCTAAGGTCCAAAATATGAAAGAAACAAGTGTTTCCACGACTCTACCACCCAGTTAATTCTGTTCCACTTAATCCCCCTTTCATGGCCACATATCTTTCCGGCTAAGGAATGTTTGTTTTCATCCAAAAAGTGATTACATTTTTTTACGTTATTCCTATTGTAAGATATTGGATTTCTATCCACATTATTCCTTGAATTGAAACAAATTAGAATTCTCAATTCTCTACAACGTCTACTAAAAGGTTAAAATCACCAAAAAAGATTTGGAAAATATTAGAAAGAAGAAATGCTCGCTTAATTCGTAAATCACATTATTTTATAAAATTTTTGATTGAAAAGATATACATAGACATCCTTTTATGCATCATTAATAGACAACGGGGACGGAATAGTTGTTGGATGGTTAGGACACCCTATCTTTAGAGATAAAGAGAGGCGCGAACTTTTTGTATGCCGGCGCTACTCCTGAAAATAAGTCGATAGAAAACTTGATTTCACGCTCAAGAGACAACCCCAGCAAATCCTCTGAAAACACATCAATAAAATTCCTCACTATCGGGATATCTCCCAATTTTAATTCCCCTTCTAGCGCTTCCTTTACATAGGCCAAGTATCCCTAGCATCCCTCCAGTAACAACCTCCTTGCCTGGATAGCTTATAATACATATGGTGGGGTTCGCACACATGTCTCCACAAATCTATACTCCAGCTCTCCTTGAGGTCTAAACAATACCCCCTTTCTTATAGTAGTCAATATTGGCATTGTTGGTAGCTAACCAATCCATTCCCAAAATCACTTCAAAACCATGCATGTCTAGAACTACCAAGTTAGCTAGCAAGGACCTCCACCGAATACTGATTGGACAGTCTTTGAGTACTTTCCTACATAAACATAACACTACCATCCCAGTCAGTGTAGCCACCAATAAACTGAATTCCCAAGCTATGAAGGAGTGAGTCATCCCTGAATCAAATAATACAATAGCTTTATATAACAAAATAGGAATGATACATGTCACTACATTGTCAGCTGCCTCTGCGTCTCCCAGTGTCAGAGCATAAACCCGCGCCGGGGTGGTATTCCTCTACTAACTGCCTTAGGGTGCCTGGTTATCTCCTCGATGTGGTCTAGGAGCAGGCGCATTACCCAGCTATGCAAGATAGTCTCGTGCAATGTGTCCAGGTCGACTACATTGATAATAGATCACCTCTCTAAATTGGCATTCTCCTAGATGTCTCTTGTGGCACCTAGGACAAGGGAGGGTGCAATGGTTTGCCTTGCACAACTTAGTCTCCTATCCCCTGTCTCTAACCTCCTCTGCCACCATGCCTCCTCCAAGGCCCTTGAGTTGTATCTGCTTAAAAATCTGGAGGCATGGGCCTCTTCCTCTACCTTTGTGCCCCAGCACCTTTCTATAGCCTGGTCTCAATCACTGTGGCTTTATCTACAAGTTATGAAAAAGTCTAAACCTGGAAAGCCACTACCTACTCATAAATGCCCTGCCTCAGGCCGCTCTCAAATTTCCTCACCTTCTTTTCCTCGTCAGGCACCATGTATGGGGCAAAACGGAACAACTCGACGAATCTAGTGGCGTACTACTGTACCGTCATGCATCTCTAGGTCAAATTCAAAAATTCTGTCATTTTAGCATTTCAGGTAGTAGCAGGGAAATACCTCTTGAAAAAGATTTCCCTAAAGCAACTCCAAGTCATAGCTATAGGCACAGGCCTCTTCTCCTCCAGCAATCATGCTGATCTCCAGTAGTGTTTAGCCTCCCCTGTCAACTTAAATGTCACAAACAGAACTTTCTACTCATCAGTACAATGGAGAACTGTCAATGTCTCCTCAATTTCCTGGACCTAGTCTTCAGCTACGAATGGGTCGACCACTCTGAAAAATGATGGGAGATTCATACGTGTGAACTGCTCAATCGTGTAGTCTCATTCCCCTGAATTCTTAGCCATTTCTGCCATTACTTGTTGGGTGACGATATGCAACACCGCATCTAAATCTCCGCCACCCATATTAGAAGGCCCTACTTCGTTACCACCTCTAGCATTCATATTGCTGTTTCCAGGGTCTATCTTGAAAATTGAACAAGCAGTTTTAGAATCCTTATCATCATAACACGTCTAATGCATTTATCTATCTAAGAACCATAACATAGCCTCCTATACCAATCATCTTAACATCCTTATCCCCAATTTAAGATTCAGTCTTACCACTCAGAAACAAGAACCGGCAATAGTTTATCATGGCTTTCCTGAAATCGTCATCCCAGGAAAATCACAGAAACCACCAAGGAATTTCCTATCTCTAGGCTACGATATAGAACCCTAAATTCCAATCTTATCCTTCAAAAATGACTTACTATAATCCCTATCTACCCATGTCCTACTCTCATTAAGATTTATTCCTACACTTTGGTATTGTATTCCATAGAAGTCTGCAGAACCTAGCAACCTAGGCTCTGATACCAAACTGTCATGCCCTGATTTTTCTATCATCTTTTTCTTCAATACAATAAATAGAAATAATCAATCATTTATAAAATATCTCTGATACCACATATCAACATGACCTGAACCGAAGTGGGGGTATTGGGTGATCTGTTCATCACTCATAATAATACCAAGCAGCGAAAAAAAAATATGCATACAATCCCAAACACAATACCAAAGTGCTAACATCAACATTATACATCAACAACTCTCTCCCATGTTCTATACTTTAATGCAATACCAGGAGTCCAAAAACACCACTATACACATGACAGATCTCACCAATACTTACCCTTTACACACAGTCAACCAGACCTGCCGTGGAGCTTTCTAGACTTGATTCCTGGTATTCCCTGAAATGTTAAATTTTAGGAGTGAGACACCTCTCAGTAAGACGGAATAAATTATTGACAGTGTGTGAGAACTTGAGTTTTGGTATACCATAACACATTCATTTAAATAATTATATCAACTGAGAGAAACATAAAGATATGTACTCCTAATCATATATACATATATATATATATATATATATGTGTGTGTGTGTGTGTGTGTGTGTGTGTGTGTGTGTGTGTGTTTTCAAAAGCTTTCATTTCTCATGTATATATATTCTAACTCATAAGTATCCGCATGTTTATAACACATCTCGTTTGTAACTCATGGCTGCTTATTTTTCATAAACATATTCTAGTTCATGAGTATCCACATGTATAAAACACAACACTTTTGTAACTCATGCATGTTCATCATATTTGTAACATAAAATTATTGCATCTGTAATGAGGAACCATCCTGAGGACATTCATATCACATCGTCATGTATTCACCCCCACATGACCAAATTGTGCGACCTAAAGGCGAGACCTAACCGTGTCTAGCCTACCAGGTTAGATCAAAACTGTACGCGTTTGTTGTATGATTGGCCTACCCAATCCTGGTCCAGACCCCAAGGGGAAAATCTACTCTTCAAAGGCCCAATCAACTGTCACTGCCACACTCTATCTAAGACGTGCAATTGCACTAACACATTTAATAGCAACGGTACTGTGCTCTCTGTATATCCCTGATCCATCAGGGTTCTCATTTCCACATTCCTGTATTCATATTCATCATGTTTGTATATCTCATCATGTCTGTATAGTTCTCATCATATCTATATATATCTCATCCCATGTCAGTATATATATCATTTCATCATTTCTGTAAAAACATCTCTATATATATCACATATCATCATTTTTGTATAAACATGAGTTTTGATATATCATAATACATTCATTTAAATAATTATATCAGCTAAGAGAAACATAAAGATATGTACTCCTAACCATATATACATACACACACACACACACACACACACACACACACACACACATATATATATATATATATATATATATGTTTTTAGAAGCTTTCATTTCTCATGTATATATATTCTAACTCATGAGTATCCACATGTATATAACACATCTCGTCTGTAACTCATGGCTACTCATTTTTCATAAACATATTCTAGTTCATGAGTATCAACACGTATAAAACACAACGCGTCTGTAACTCATGCTTGTCCATCATATTTGTAACATGGAATTATTGCGTCTGTAATGAAGAACCATCCCGAGGACATTCATATCACATCGTCATGTATTCACCCCACATGATCGGGTTGTGCAGCCCGAAGGCGGTACCTAACTATGGTTGGCCTACCAGGTTAGATCAAAATTGTACGCATTTGTAGTACGATTGGCCTACCCAATCTTGGTCTAGACCCCAGGGGATAACTGTACTCTTCACAGGCCCAATCGACTGTCACTGCCATACTCTAACTAAGACGTGTGGTTGCACTAACATATTTGCTAGCAACAGTATCGTGCTCTCTGTATATCTAATCCATTAGGGTTCTCATTTCCACATTCCTGTATTCATATTCATCATGTCTATATATCTCATCATGTCTGTATAGTTCTCATCATATCTGTATATATCTCATCTCATTTCTATATATATCTCATTTCATCATTTCTGTAAAAATATCTCTATGTATATCACATATCATCATTTCTGTATAAACATATTTGTATTACTTATACCATCATTTCTGTATAAACATATTTGTGCATTTCATACCATAATTTTTGTATAAAACATATTTGTATAAATCTCATATCATCATATTTGTATAAAACATATATGTGTTTCTCATATATTCATATCTATGTAAAACATATCAGTATATCTTATATTATCATATCTGTATAAAAACACATTTGTATATCTCATAACATCATTTATATATAAAAACACATCTATATATCTCATAATATCATTTATCAGTGCAAATCATATATTTCAGTATAAATCACATTCCCAATATAAAACCATTATTTCATATTCCTCATGCCACACAATTTTCAACTGATAATCATAATATAATAATCATAGGGGAAAATACCCATATCATAGTTTTCCAAAACCATATACCATGTTCTCATTTTCACATACTTTAAGTCAACCAGTTAATTTATTCCTCTTACCTGCAGGGATCCTAAACCAACGCCCACGGAGTTTGGAGCTCAAAACTCTGAAATCATATTTTCCCAGTTCAATCAACTCAATCCCAAAATTACAATGACCTTAATATTCCTAGGCTCACACACTCCATTAACCAGTTAAATTCTAAATAGTTAACACATTCATCATCATTACCTCAACTTTGGAGTGGTACCTGGAAACCCCAAAATACAAAACTGCTCCGATTAAACGGCGAGGAAATGTCGCCGAGTTCCCAAAATGATATTTTCCAACTAATTCGAGCTTGATTCGAGAGAGAAATCAAAGAGAGAGAGAGAGAGAGAGAGAGAGAGAGAGAGAGAGAGAGAGAGAGAGAGAGGATAAGGGTCGCAGCCCTAGAGAGAGAGAGAGAGAGGGAAAGGTTGCTTTTTTATCCCAAATAAAATGACTTAGATGCCTTATATAGTCCTCTATCCCGCAAAAAAAAAGGATCAACAGTTTGCCCTGAAACCATCGATGGTTTGGTCTTTAACCAAACCCATTTTCACCGTTTTACCCTTACCTAGCTATGGTAACTCAAAACCATCAATGATTTTTTGGCCCCCCACCAAACCGTCCATGGTTTGGTCTACACCAAACCAAATTTCCTTCTTTTCTTTATTTTCTCATTATTTAAATTTTCCGGGTCTCTACATTGATTCCCCTTCCACTTGGTAAGAATAAGTATTTTTTGCTATTCATTGATAACTTTAGCAAAAAAAAAAAAACTTGGGTTTATTTTCTTAGAAAAAATAATCAGAGGTGTTTGAACTTTGAAACTAAAAAAATCAAAATTTGTTGAAAAAGAATGCAGTTATGAAATAAAATCTATGCAGTAAAATAGAGGGGGGGAATTCACATCAAAGGAACTTGCACAATATTGTAAAAACAATTGAATTCATTTTCCTTTGATGGTGTCAGAATCTCCTCAACAAAATGCCAATGCATAACACAAAAATCAAGCACTCCTTATATACAAGAAGTATGTTGACAAGAAAGAAAATTTTGTGATTGCGTAGTATATTTGTTAATTGGTCTATGACTAAAAGTATGTTGAATCAAACCTCACAAGAAGCTTGGAGTGGGAAAAAAAATCCAAGTTTCTCTCTTTTGTAGATGTTCAGGAGCATAGCATATGCATATGTAGCAAATCAAAAGTGTTCCAAGTTGGATATCAAGAGTGAGAAGTATGTTTTCATTAGACATGACTCAACTTCAAATGGATACAAG
This sequence comes from Malania oleifera, assembly GCF_029873635.1. Classification (NCBI taxonomy): domain Eukaryota; kingdom Viridiplantae; phylum Streptophyta; class Magnoliopsida; order Santalales; family Ximeniaceae; genus Malania; species Malania oleifera. The sequence continues at coordinate 82,216,396 of NC_080422.1, read as the reverse complement.
GTTTACAATCTATGCAATGGAAAAGTGATCATAAATTGAGATGTTGAGTTCAATGAGATGAGCATATGGGACTAGAATACTCAAGAGGAGAAGTGTAACTCCTTTCCTTCATCTTAAGAAAATAAGGTGAAAGATGATAAATGAAGTGATTGCTACTCCCCCATCATCACTATTGTCACCACCTAATGGATCATCATCATCATCATCATCGAAAAGAAGATCACCTCTGATAAGAAGCCTTCAAAAAGTCTATGAGGTTATTAAAAATATGGATGATCGACTCTTTTTTCCTCCCTTTTTGCCAACTATGAACCATTAGATTTTGATGAGGCGGTGCAAAAATAGAAGTGGAGAATTGAAATGGATAAAGAAATTTTTGGAATTGAGAAGAATGTCACACTGAAGTTAACAACCCTATTGAAGGGACATAAAGCAATTAAGTCAAGTGCTTTAACAAAGTGGGAAAAAAAATCAAGTTTAAAGGCGAGTGAGTGTTGAAATTAAATTAAACTTGATGTTCATTGTGTTTGGTTCAAGTAGTCGGAACATTTTTTCCGACTTGGATAGTGTATCTCTATGAATTCATGTAGCTAGATACATAGGTCACATTAAATACATTAGTTATAATTAATATTGACATATGTGCAAGGCTACATGTAAAGTCTATAAATAGCCATATACTCGAGTCATCTTCATTGAGTGGAATCAAAGTTTCAAAGTGTTCTACTCTTTCTCCACTTCTCTTCACCTATTTTAAATCCTTTGTTTCCAATAGTATCACAAAGCTATCAAGATACCAAATTGAATTCTAAGATACCTAACAAAAAGTTAATAAGAGATTTAAAGATACTCTAGATGAATTCCTAGACCCTAAAAAAGATGAGTGAGTACAAACTATAGGATTATGCAAATGCAGGGCAAAACAAAAGTGCAAGACACAACTCTATCAATCGAGCTAAGTTCAATCAAATTCTATTATATATTGTTGAAAATCAATATCAAAATATATTTTGTTATCTGGTTAACAGTTGTTGTAGTTGTTTGTTACTCTAACCAATTCTTGTTTTATTTTTAGTTGTTTAGTTGTTGTTTAGTTTTTCAGTTTTTTAGTTACTCGGTTATTCTATTACATGTGTATATATATGTCCTTATGAGTACATCAAGAATAATAAGAGAAGAGAAGAACTCTCTCGCAGCTCTCTGCATTTTTCTGTCTCTCGCAACTCTCTACATTTTTCTAGTTTCTTCCTCATTTTCTTCTCTATTCTCTTTCATTGCAATCTTCTATTTTTTGTAAAATGGTATCAGAGCCAACTTGACTGCAAATCTTTTGTTTCTTTCTTTCCTTAAGAAAACACATTCAGCACTCTATTTTTTTTTTTCTCTCGTGTTTCTTTTTCATCATGACTTCTCCTATTTCGTCCTCTGAAATTGATCCATCTAATCCATATTTCAAGCATCATGGGGAAAACCCTGGTTCACTTTTGGTTTCTTAGCAATTAACTGGACCTGATGATTATCCTAGTTGGAGGCGTGCCATAATATTGGCTTTATCAACCAAAAACAAATATGGTTTCGTAAATAGCACAATAGTTAAGCCTAAAGATGAAGATCCACTATTTGCAGCCTAGTCAAAATGTAATACAATGATCCTTTCTTGGCTCTTGAATGTTGTTTCCAGAGACATTGCATCAAGTGTTCTATATCATGAATATGTGAAAGATTTTTGGGATGATCTTGCTGTCCGATTTGAACAATCAAATGGACCATGTCTCTATTAGTTAAAGAAGGATATCTCCAACTTGATGCAAGAAAATTTGACTGTAACGGCATATTCTACTAGGCTCAAAGGTTTGTGAGATGAATTTTCCAATTAGATAGCCACTAAGAAATGTGTTTGTGGTCGAGGATGTGCATATGGAAAATCATCTCATGAGGATTATGTGCTGCAATTTCTTATGGAGTTAAATGACACATTCACAAATTCATAGACAAATATTGTTAAGTGATCCTCTGCCTTCAATCAGCAAAGGGTATGCACTGATTGTTCAGGAAAAGCGTCAACGAGCTGCTGCAGGGCATGTGCCTTCTGTTGAATCTGTAGCAATGATGCATAAGAATTACTCTTCAAATGCACACCAGCAAAGATATCAAAAAAAAAAAAACAAGCAAAAGGTACCATATTCTCATTGTGGTTATGAGAATCACACAGCTGAAAAATGTTATAAACTACATGGTTATCCTCTTGGGTACAAATTTTCCAAAAACAAGTCAACATCAAGATATACTACTTTTGTTAATCAAGTCATTGCAAATAAAGATTCAGTTAATATAGAAAATTCTTGTCCTTTTACTCCAAAACAATGTGAGCAGCTTCTGAGTCTCCTCAAGACTCCTAATTCTACACCTTTGTCATCTACCTTTGCTATAAATAACAGCACAACATATTCCATGTCAAGTACGTCTTTTCCTAGTGTTTTTTCCATGTTTCGATCTGATAAAACCAGCCTTTGGATCATTGATATAGGGGCTACTGATCACATCATACATTCAGCATCAATGTTTCATTCCTATTCTCGTATTACATCTAAAGTTCAACTTCCAAATAGACAAAAGGTTGAATCCACTCGTATTGGTATTGTTAAGCTTTCTAATAATTTATGCTTAACTGATGTGTTGTGTGTCCCTACATTTAACTTCAATCTTCTTTCAGTTAGCAAGTTGACTTCCAACTCACACTTATGGTTGTCTTTTACTTCTTCACACTTTTATATACAGGACCTTGTGAGCAAGAAGATAATTGGAGTGGGTAAAGCAACTAAAGGACTTTATTACTTACAATTACCTGGATCTAAGGACCTTCTCAAATCAAAATCTGCCATAGCTACTTCTTTTTTACCATATTCAATTCATTGTATGAATTTTAATTTTTCTGAAAAAGATCTTTGGCATTGTCGTTTGGGACACCCTTCTAGTTCAAAACTATCCTTGTTACATAATAATATCCCAAGCATAAATAAAAGTAGTCTTCATATCTGTCACATATGCCCATTAGCAAAACAACACAAGTTGTCATTCAAAGCAAGTTCAATCCATACAACAAAACCTTTTGAAATGATACACTGCGATATTTGGGGTCCTTTTTCCACATGTGCAATGGATGGTTCTAGATATTTTTTTTACTATTGTAGATGATTACAGTCAAAGTACATGGACATTCCTTATGGCACAAAAATCTCAGACTCGATCCATTCTACTGTACTTTATTCACTTAATTTCCACTTAGTTTGAAACCACAATCAAAGAATTAAGATCAAATAATGGTCCTGAGTTCAATATGAAAGAATTTTTCCAATCAAAAGGAATTATTCATCATTTTAACTTGTGTGGAAACACCTCATCAAAATGTTGTCATTGAACGAAAACACCAGCACCTATTAAATGTAGCTCGAGCCTTAATGTTTCAAGCCTCTTTACCTTTAAAATTCTAGGGGGGATTGTATCCTTACAGCGACATATTTGATTAATAGAACACCATCTTCAGTTTTAAAAGGCAAGTCACCATATAAGATGTTATTTGAAAAGCCACCATTATATGATCACTTATGTATTCTTGGATGCCTTTGTTATGCATCAACAATTTGTCACAACAGATCAAAGTTTGACCCTCGAGCTAAGCCATGCATTTTTATTGGATATCCTTATGGCATTAAGGGTTACAAGTTATATGACTTGCATTCAAAGACAATTTTTGTATCTCATAATGTGATTTTTCATGAAACCATCTTTCCCTTTGCATCATATAAATAGCCTCACATAGACACACCTCTTACTCCATTAATCCCAAATCCTATACCTGAGTTTGAATGTCATGATAACATCTTTAATGGTCAAAATTCACAAAATCATCCACCTGCACATTCAAGTCCTCTTCCTGCTGATTTCATTATTCCAACTTCAAATTTTCCTACCACTGATACAATTCTAGTGTCAGTTTCTACAGAACCAAATACACATCAAAATGAATCATTTGCAGTAGACAATTCCCTTTTCAATCCTACACATCATTCATCACTACCTGTCAACATTCCTTCCATTCCACGAAGGTCTACCAGAAACAGGACACAAGCAAGTTATTTAAAAGATTTTCACTATTATGCTATAGACCACTCCAAGAATGACTCTTGTTCATTAGGTACATTGTATCCCTTATCATCAGTAATATCTTATCATCGTTTGTCTTCATCTCACAAATTTTTCACACTAGCATTATCCATGCATCATGAGCCTCGTAGTTTTTAAGAAGCTTCTAAATTTGCACATTGGTGTGATGCCATGGATGTTGAAATTAAGGCTCTTGAGGAGAATAAAACTTGGACTTTCACTAATCTACCAGTAGGAAAGACTCCCATAGGATGTAAGTGGGTTTACAAAGTGAAACATAAAGCTGATGGTAGCATTGAGCGTTAAAAGGCTCGTTTGTTCACAAAGGGTTATACGCAATGTGAAAGAATTGATTATCAAGAAACTTTTTCGCCTGTTGTCAAGATGATGAGCACAGTAAGATCAATTTTTGCTCTGGTAGCCATTCATAACTAGTATTTACATCAGCTAGATGTAAATAATGCTTTTTTACATAGGGACCTTGACGAAGAAGTATACATGATTCTTCCTCTAGGATATCATACTTCATCAAAATCACAAGTTTTGCATTTAAACAAATCTCTTTATGGTTTAAAATAGGCATCGAGGCAATGGTTCTCCAAACTCTCCAATACTCTGATTTCTGATGGTTGTATTCAATCTGAAGCAGATCAATCTTTGTTCATCAAGAAGACTAGCACATTTTTTCATTGCTCTTTTGGTTTATGTGGATGATATTATGCTTGTTTCTAATACTGCATCACCTATTCCAGAATTCACATCATTCTTAAACACCCAATTCAAATTGAAGGACTTAGGTCAAGCAAAACAAGGTATTTCAGTGTGTCAACGAAAATATGCATTAGATTTGCTAGAAGATGCTAGCATGTTAGCAGTTAAGCCAGAAAATTTCCCAAATGGATCCTCATTTAAAATTCTCTCAATATGAAGGTGAGTTATTGAATGATATTACACATTATAGAAGATTAATTGGTCGATTACTTTATCTCACAGTTCCAAGGCCTGATATTTCTTACTCAGTACAAGTTCTCAATCAATTCTTAAATGAACCAAGAAAACCTCATCTTGATGCTCCCTTATGGGTTTTGAGGTATATTAAAGGCGCACCATCACAAGGGTTGTTCTACTCCAACTCTTCCTTAACACATTTGCAAGTTTTTTCGGATTCTGATTAGGCTGGTTGTCTTGACACTAGACATTCAGTAACGGGGATTTGTGTTTTCATAGGCAACTCTCTTGTGACTTGGAAGTCTAAGAAATAGACAATTGTTTCTCATTCTTCTGCAGAGTTAGAATATAGAGCTATGGGTACTACAGGTTTTGAAATCGTTTGGATGTTGCAACTCTTCCGTGAGCTTGACATTCCTCATTCACAAGCTACTTCACTGTTTTGTGACAACAAAGTGGCCTTTCACATAGCTGCTAACCCAGTATATCATGAGAGAACAAAACATATCGAAGTAGATTGTCATTTTATTCGACAACTCATTCAACGAGGTGTTCTCAAAACCAAGCATGTCAATACGAATTGCCAATTGGATGATATTTTTACGAAAGCACTAGGTTCTCAACCTTTTAGCAACATTTTGTCCAAGATGGGTATTCATAATATCCATACTCCATCTTGACGGGGTGTATCAAAATATATTATGCTATCTAGTTAACAGTTGTTGTAATTGTTTGCGACTCTAACCAATTCTTGTTTTATTTTTAGTTGTTCAGTTGTTGTTTAGTTTTTCAGTTTTTTAGTTACTCAATTATTATGTTACATGTGTGTGTGTGTATATATATATATATATATATATATATATCCTTATGAGTACATCAAGAATAATAAGAGAAGTGAAGAACTCTCTCGCAGCTCTTTGCATTTTTCAGTCTCTCGCAACTCTCTGCATTTTTCTAGTTTCTTCCTCATTTTTTTCTCTGTTCTCTTTCATTGCAATCTTCTGCTTTTTGTAAAAATCAATTTTAAAAATTCAAAATTTCAAGTTATTATAACCAAAATGAAAAATCTTAAGAGAAAATCAAATTCACACTAACCTTCACGCAAAGACGCCTCCACAAAGCCACCGTTATTTAGCCACAAAATCTCTCTCTCTCTCTCTCTCTCTCTCTCTCACACACACACACACACACACATACACATACACATAGCTTGAAACAGGAGAAACGCACAGGAAACTAATAAAATTTGTGGTTATGTTATTTTTATTTTTATTTTTATTTTTATTTTTATTTTTATTTTCTTTGTGGAGTTACTATTTTTATCCTATGTCAATTCTCCTTAAATATATGGTTGCGCATTTACCCTTACTCTTTAATATAGAACTAGTAAAGATGTTGTGCTTTACATGGGTCTAAAATACTTGCTCCAAAAATAACGTTTTAAATAGAAAAAATTACTTTAAATTTTTACTACAATTGAAAATCCTTATACCAAAGCTAAATATAAATAAATGCAGTTTGCACAAATTGGTTCTAATAGAAACTATACAATGCACAAGATATCAATAATTTTTAATATAGCAAATAAATTTAAATTTAAATAGTTCATATTAATTTTTAAATTAAGTATAAAATTGAATATAGCTTTTAAATTTATTATTATTTTAAAAAAATTCTCCGAGTTCAAAATCTCTTTTGTTCTTGGTGGTGGTCATTCATATTTTCTTTTAGAGAAAGACACATGGACGATTTTGTGGTTTGCCAACTCTTGAAATATTGCATATTTTAGTTCATAAAAAGTAATATAGCGGTTCAGTCCAAAAAAAAAATCAACTATTTAAAAATATATTTATGAAGAACAAGTTCAATCTTGATCATTGTAATGTTAAGGGAAATTATATAGGAGACATTTCCCTACATGTGCATATATTTTAGATATTAAACATGTGGTAGATTACTCCTATATTTATTAATATCGAACATATATAGAGAGAGATCCATTTTCAATATGCTTAAAATTTAAGAAACAGACACAAATTCCCTATATAATCTCCCCAAGAATTGGACTATTCCAAAAATGGTGAATTTGGATGAAACCATTCAGAAAATGGTCAACTTGGATTGGATCATTTCGAAAATAGTCAATTTGTGTAAAACTATTTTGAAAATAGTCAACTTAGATGGTACCATTAAGAAAATATTAAAAGAAAGTGCAAATCTTGAACTTATTTTTCTCAAACACAAAATTGCCAAAATAAATATAATATTACTAAATTCATCCCCCACTCCACACCCTTTCTTTTCCCTTCCCTTCCACTGCCTAATATTTTGTAACAGTACAAATACACTTTTAAAATTCAAAATAGAGCCTCACATATAGCATTTAAACAGAGTCAAAACTTTTTACGTCCATTTGTTATCATCACTAATGGCATAACATGAAAAAAATTTATAAATTCATAAAACAAAAAATTTTTAAGACTTTGGAAAAAACCAAAAACAAATTCTTAGATTTTATAAAAAAATATTCCTCTGTTTCTTTCCTAATTGGATAGAGTAACCTAATTTTTTGCATGAATAACTTCTCTACATTAATAGTTTGTCACTGTTCATCATATTCATAGGATCGCATGGATATTCAACCTAAAAATTTAAAGACCATCAATACATCTGAACACATTTTCTTTGATTTTTACTGCAGTCCAGTGCTTAGTCTTTCAACAAATTAGGATAGATATACATGAATGTATCTCATTAACATACAAAACACAGCTTATCATATTATAATCAGCAGTAGAAATTATCTTCAGAAAATTGAACAAGGACCCCTTTTTCCTAAATTGATCCTCCTAAAATCCACAAAATTTTCATCCAGTATACACCCCAAAACACATGTGATCGCGCTAAATATAATTACCCAGCTCTAATTTGGGATTTGCCACAAGACTTCCATGCAGAAAGCGAGCACATAGTCCCATCTGATGCCTCCATCAATTTGGACCCATTAAAATAGCCCATGGATGCACAATCTGACTAGGAAGTCAACTGCATCGAAACCCATCATCTAGGAAAATTTGTGTCAGAACAGATGGATATCAACCACATATTAAGGTCATTTTGTGCACTCATGCCTCAATTGCAGCTACTGCTTCTTCATCTGTTGCATCAGGCGATACAATCACCTCTTCTGCATCTCCAACTGCAGGACCTGCTTCTAATTCCCTTTCCTCGTCTGTCTTGCCACCCAGTAGCTTCTCTCTGAGCTTCCTCATAAGTTCTTCCAGGGCACTTTCATTCCCATGCAGGTAATCTTTGATAGCATCCTTGCCTCGGAAGCTCTGATCATTTAGACTGTAAATTGCACCTCCCACCTTATTGATAAACTTGTGTTTAAGAGCCAACTCAATGATCTCTGATTCACGACATATCCCCTTGCCAAATTCAAGCTCAAATTGTGCAGTTTTAAATGGAGGGGCGTGCTTGTTCTTCACAATCTTCACAATAACTTGACTTCCAAGGGTCTGCAGAACAAAACACCACCAGAAGTTATACCTCGAACCACCAAAATCTGATGAAGTGCCATCAAATTACAGTAGAAACAGCACCAAAAGTTATCTCTGAACCCACTAAAATATGATCAACTGTCATTAAACACATTAAAATCTAAGTTCTCAGCTCTCTGTCAAGTAGCTCTGTGTAACAAAGCTTTGCCAAAATATAATTAAGATATAGTATAAGGGCAACATCAAAAGAGGTTCAAATTACTCTCAGATTAGGAATGTAGATGATGCAAATTACAATAATCCCAAACCGCTTCTTCGAAAGACAGGTGGAAACTAACAAAAAATCAAATAGAAGAAATTTATACCTCATCTCCTTTCTTGACAAGCCCTATTCTCTTGATATTTAGGCGCACTGAAGCATAAAACTTCAAGGCATTACCACCACAAGTAACTTCAGTAGGCCCACCAAATCCGAAAGTAGAAAGCTTTGCCCTTACCTAAATTTAAATGGGATCTATAAGGAAATTCTGAATGTATATCCACAAGTTTCAACAGAACGGAAGAATAACCAAAATTCTTTATAAAAAGACAAACTTCAGTAATCAAAATCATATCACACATTGGCAAACAAGAAAAAATCAAATCAAATGGCTGCTCATATACACAGGCTTTCTGACCACCCGGTTCGCAGTTTCACACAATGAGGTAATAATTTTGAATATCATATCAGTTGGACCATGATGAAATAAAACATCATTTTCACTACATCCAGCATAAGAGATCTTACATATAATGCAAGCTTGAAAGCAGTTGGCTAAATTACAGTGTAAGTAGGACTAGTTGAAGACTTAGCTTTGCAACTCCGAGTATGAACGATCACAGGAGAAAGAAATAACATAGAAAAATGTCTACAACAGGGGATACCACTTAAATTTCAATTTCAATTTCAATTCAACTCTGAATTTCCAAATCAAGTCCCCTTCCATCTCTGATAGCAGTACTCTTGTATGTGCATCCATGACTAAAATAGAAAATAAACATCTAACTAGTACATAATTCTAAAATTAATACCTAAAAAAACTGAAAAAATTAAATCCCTAGCTTGACTCTCTAGAAAATTAAAATTACATAATAATCCCAATAAAATCTAGCAATTCCTAAATATAAGCTTTTATTGACTAGCTGACTTCAAAATAAAAGGCTTTAATTAAATTTAAATGGAGAATGTGTTGAGAATTCCACATGTGAGTTTGTCTCACATTAGAAAAATTGAGTGGATGATGGATGCTTATATACATGGTTTGACCCAAGACCCAATAGGCTTAAACTTTTGGGTCAAATTGGTGTCCATCCATGTATATTAAGCCCATCCATGGGCTCCTTGGTGCTAACAAGTGGTATCAGAGCCGACGATTCGTAACTTTGGGCAAGCGACATCATAAAAAGTCAAGATGTGAAGTTAATTTTCCTGACGTGCTAACAGTCTAGGCCTGAGATGATCCGAATAGGGTCAAGACATAGGAGGTAGGATTGGTTCGGAAACACGTGGAATGCAATCCGAGGCACGTAAGGCGCCAGTGGTAAGGCCCACTTGAGCAACTGTTGGGGAATTGGGGTTACTCCCATAAGGGAGACGGTTTCCGTTCAAGGTGAAGCATTTGAACTCACAAGTGAGGGGGAGATTGTTGACAATTCCACTTGTGAGTTTGCCCCACATTAGAAAAATGGAGTGGATAATGGGTGCTTATATATATGGTTTGGCTCAAGACCCAATAGACTTAAACTTTTGAATCAAGTTGGTGTTCATCCATGTGTATCAAGCCCACCCATGGGCTCCTTGATGCTAACAGAATGTTCCAAAACTCCCAAAAACTTGTTCAAATGACTCTAATAAAATATAGAGTTAACACAAAAAAAAAAAAAGGTTCAAAAAATTAAATTTCAAATTGAGGCTACCAAAATGCAGATCAGACAGATGAAAACTAGTCAATCCCAATGTGTATCAATGATAGAATCAAAATAGTTGGGCTAATACCTGGTTTATAAAGATCAAAATAGTTTGTGATAGAGATAAAGAGTGGCTCAACTTGCGAAGAGCCTGGCTCATCAGTCTAGCCTGCATAGCCATGTGAGCATCACCCATCTCACCATCCAATTCACTTTTAGGCACAAGGGCAGCTACCTGCCATTAAAAATAGAGAATTTTTAACCATCAAACAGAATCAAAATTAAGAATCTGCATTAGAAAATAGACCAAAATCAGATATAATAAACCATCTGATCTACACACATCACAAGGTGTGCATAAGCTGCATATGATCACTTTGCAGAAAAGGAAGTGTTCCTGTCAAGATATCCTACCAAGATGATAACAGTGTTAAAAATCTGATGCGAAAAAGATCAGTTTCACAAAAGATGTTGGAAGAAACACGTCATCAATACATCCAACACATTCTAATAGCAATAACCGTCATGATTAAAAGGAAATTCTTCACCGTGCAATGAAATTTTGACCCAACAAAGTGCTTGACTTACGCTATCCACCACCACCACATCAACGGAACCACTTCGGATAAGAGTGTCCACAAGACTAAGAGCTTGTTCACCACAATCAGGTTGTGAGAGAAGCAAATTTCCAGTATTTACCCCAATAGCCTCTGCCAATGCTGGATCAAGAGCATGCTCAGCATCAACAAAAACACAACAACCTGCATTTTAAGGGAAAAGATGAAACAAGTATCTAAATATCCTTAAAAAACATACATGGTGCAAAATAAACAACAATCCAAAGAGGTAACATGTGAGAAATGAGAAGAAACAAAAACAATATTTTTTGGGGCAAGGGAGTTGGTAATCTTGATTATAGGCCATCACATGGTTGTAGTTGGTGGCAGATTTTTTTGCCTTGAGCTCCTGTGAATGCCAGATGCCCTTGAAATATGAATATTCAAAACCTGCTTCTCCTTTAGTTAACCTTGGATTACCATCCAATTTCTTGAAAAAGAAATGCTCATTTCATTGCTCTTGGACAACAATCGTCCCTTCTTGCTCACTAGTATTATTATGATTATCCAATATTAGTATTTTGATTATGACTAATAATATAATAATAATTAGAATTATAATTTATTACAATTAGGTAATTGTTAATGTTAATTTTCTAAGGTTGTTGATGTGTAATATTATTATATACAAATGCACATTACAAGAATATATATAACATTAGTATCACTACAGATTTAGGGCAATTCTAGCAGTCTTATTAAAATAACATTATAATACACATGTTAAGCCAAACACCATAATCTTATAATCTGAGTAATCTAATTAATCTGATGAATGAACCAAACAGAAATACTCCATGAAACAGTAATCCATTTTCCAAGCATAAGATGCTCAGAAAAGTGATTTTTCAAGAGTGCATTTAAGAAAACTTGAACCAACCCTTGTTAAACAATAATGTTTCTAAGATTTTATCATCAATATTACAACCTTGCCCCTCCAAAGTTTCTTTTCAATTACTTTCAGTTCATCCTAAAGCTTAGCAAGTCCTGGAATACACTATGATAGTAGTCCATTCCCCTTCCAAAACCCTCCCATAACTATTCCATCTTTTGAACTTTGAGAGCTTCCATGATCTGAGCATTGGATGTTCCCTAGGTTTAGGTAGATTATGAGGATAAAATGGTGATTAAAATTTTTCAAATTTTTTTATTTCTACAGCAAATATTAAAGCCCAGCTAGCCAAACCTCACTCAAATCTTCAAAAACAAATTAATGCTTTGTTCATGTCATAATATCCCTTTTGCATAAAGTTTAGTGTTGGGAATTAACAACAAATTCCCGAAACCTGTGAGAAACAAAATAGAGAAAGAATTCACGCCAAAGAAAAATCAATCACACACAAAAGACAATATTTAAGTGGTTTGGCAATTTTTCCTACATCAACGGAGTTGCAGGGATTTCACTATTATCAAGAAGAAAATATAAAGAGTGCGGCAGTACAATACTCTCTCTCTCGCTCTCTCGTAACGGCGATTTTATATCCTGCGCACAGCAATGGGCTAGATAACGGGCCCAAAAATTTTTCGGCCCAAGCCTTCGCTTCATGGATTAAGTCTTAAGATATAAATCTCTCATTAAAGAAAGGTCAGATCATCATCCAGATCGAACGCAACTAGACTCCACAAAGCCCAACATTTAGGTATTAAAACAACAATCCCATAGGCCTGGAGTGTCCTTGAAATGTTGAAAAGAGAAAAATAATATTACCAATTTTTCTAAGACTTTTTATCATCTACAATTATATCATTTTCACATAAAATTGTCTTAACCATGGTTGTCAAATCGAAATTCAAATTGTGAATTGAAATCCCAATTTTGGGAATTGAGAATCAAATTGTAAAATTTGGTACAAATTTTGCAGATAAATTCTAAATGACATGCATATATTGATATGTGAACAAGAAAAATAACAAAATACAATTAAATTTGGACAGTGAAAAAAACATATTTCATGTGTATGTTGTCCCTAAACAAATGAAAAGAGAATGAGTCAAGAAATATTAATTAAAAAATGAGTCAAGAAATATTAATTAAAAAAATCAACATTACACTGTTTAAGGTAAGGAATCAAGAAAAAATAATAAAAATTGAACTTTTGGTGTTTATCAACAATTTAAAAAAATAATATTCATTGGATAAGTTATACCTTTTTCTTATACTAAAATATATTCATTGAGCTCAGTGGCATCCAATGAACTCAGATACTGAGAAGTGGGTAACCTAACTAGTTTTACTAACAATTGGCTGCAATTCAAAAAAAGAAAGAGAAGATTTGTAGGGAATGGCATGGGACAAACAAAATGGCCATTCCATATATGCTCTAGCCAATGATAGCATGCAACTAACCAGCTCAAATATATTCACTTTAAAAGATTAAAAATGTGTGTGTGTGTGTGTGTGTGTGTGTCAAAAAGTTCCTTCCAAAACATGAAAAAAGAAATTTTCATTAAAGAAGTACAAGATAAAAATTAAACTAATACTTTAACAAAGATATACAACAATGCTGTTAGCTATGAATGCAGTCTTTTATCCTACATATCGTGTATCAATGCCAGAGAGAGAGAGAGAGAGAGAGAGAGAAAGGGAGAGCTGAGGGCAACAAATTTTAAGAATTGCTAGGAGTAACCTCCTTGCTTCTGTGCTTCAGCAATTACATGTAGAGCAAGAGTTGTCTTCCCAGAAGCCTCAGGACCATATATCTCCACAACACGTCCCTGCAAACACAAGGTAAAGAATTTTCAATAGCAGCCAACATAAACATCAATAACTAACAATCTCATCCATTACTGCTCTTCAAAATGAAGAACTCTCAAATAGGCTTCCAGTTATATAGAATATAATATAAAAATGGAATAAAAAAGTTTATAATGGACAAATTCTAAGTATCTTAGAAATATATTCGTGCCAAGTCTTTCATAGAGCCTGTACGCCCAAGAAAAAAGAATGCCATATCCATATCCCACGTCTTTACTGTGATGTGTATTACACACGTGTTTCACTTGTTTTAATATTCCACATAATATAGCTAGCTGCAAGGAAATTTACTGCATGGATGAGAAATAATAGCATTAGCTCCACATATTGCCAGATACCTTTGGAAGTCCACCAATTCCCAGTGCCAAATCCAAAGCAAAAGATCCTGTAGAAACCACTGGAACATTCCTAGGAGAGACAGACCGGCCAAGCCACATGATAGATCCCTTGCCAAATGACGTAATAATTTGATCCAAGGCATGATGTAGGGCCAGCTCTTTCTTGGACATTTTCTCTTCATTAGAGTCACTTTCATCGGACTTAGACTTCCGTCTGCCTTCAGAAAGATAAAATCTGACATTGATATTAGCTCATAAAAAGAAACAAAATGAACTTTATCCATGTCACTTGTTTAATATTTTACTATTCTTATTATTTGTACTCAGGAAAAATAATCTATGCTGCATGTCTACAATAATCTAAAAATTTTGAAATGGGGTTTAAGAAGGAAATATAAAGTTTCGATCTGGAGATTGCCTAAGAAATGTATTGCCATTACACTTCATTATCCTAATTGACCACAGCTTAAGATTTTCCACATCCAGTCTTCTAAATAATTACAAAAAATCCACCTTGTATTCCATTTTTGCAACGTTCATTTAGAAAGTTGAAAAATATTTCTTTTGTTGTTTTACAGTTTTCATATATAGAAGAATTGGAAAACCAGAAAACAAGGTGGCAATTCTGTAGTTATCTGAAAATGGAAAATGAAATGTGTTTTCCAGAACAGGCCCTCACCATATACAAAGCTACACCTGCCTATCCAGCTGACCCAAGTAGATGTAAATTGGTATTGCATTGACATAAGCACAGCAAATTAACAAATCTAGAAGGGGAACACAACAAAATATACATCTGTGAATTGGTTTAGTTCAATGCATTCACCAATGTGTATTTTAGTTTACATGTGTATGGGCCTCCAAGCAATAATGCAGATATTAAATGCAGCTTTAACTCAAAGCTTTATAATAGATCCTGTAATAACAAAATGTGGAGCAATATTTTTCCCGACAAAAAAATAACAACAAATGCTGAACAAATTCAAATTTCAAATATATATATCATTATATTATAAAAAGAAAAATACAGGAACTTACCTAGCACTTTTAAGTGAATGAACATAAAATTTAAGTAATCACTTTAATGGTTATGGCCATTGTCACAAATAGTGTCCAAAGCCAACTCTTGAAAGGGGAAAAGTTCTCTAAATAGAAGAAGGTGCAGAAATCAATAGGAGAGTTCAAACCAATGCAGCAAAATAAGCTCGCAATATGTTTTGGTTGAACAAGCTAAGCATTTACTAAATGGCTAAATCAAATAACATGTCCAGAAATTTTTAGCACCTTTAGAAGAAAAGTAGCAAAACTTGGAGGATGCCCCCAATATCCCTGTCCTATAACCCTGCAGAGAATAAAAAGATTGGAAACAAATCAGATTTAAAACTTCATTTTCAATTTTCACTGTGCACTAAATAAAAAATCCATCAAATAAGCACTCTTCCATAAAGCAATCTTAATGTTGGTTAGACTAACCTAACAAACACAATACACCAACGCCCACAATGCTGTCAGGAAATTACAATTTGAGACAAACGCTTCACTTTTCTTAACTCATTTCCTTTCTTTTCACTTATTCAACATTGATTATAGACGCACCGTATACCAAGCTAAAAAACAGAGGCCGTGAGAGAGGAAAACAAAATATGCTTCAAAATTGATTGTTTGGATGGCCAGTCCATCAAAACGAACACATCAACACCCGCAAAGTTTTAAGGAAAAAAAAAATGAAGATAATTTTTTAACAAGCCCTTTACTGCTCTTAATTCGCTTTCTTTCTCTTGCACTCATACAACACTGATTATTAACAGAAAATACTCCAAGCTAGGAAACTAACAAACAGGCCCCGGAGAGAGAAAAACAATTATATGTACAAAAATTGGTTGTCTGGATAAACGATTCTAGGCGGGTTATAGCTTAAAACTCGAAACAGTCTATCAAAAGGGCTTACAGAAAAAAAATAATTAAAAAAAAAAAAGAAAGAGCAAACCTCCATTGTTAGTAGAGAGCCTTTGAGAGCAGAAGCGTTCCGAAGAAGCCTCGCCATCGGCCAATAGAGTGGAAGCCTCAAGCCCTGCACCCGAGGAACCGAAAAAGGGAAAAGGGACACAGAAAAAGGAGGAAATTTTGTGAGAATCTGTTACCCAATGTTCGTAGTACAAGTATATGTTTTGCAGACAGTGGGACGAGGAGGAGGAGGAGGAGGAGGAGGAGGAGAGAGTATGCCCATTTTTAGGGTTTATGGGTTTGGTTTCCCTCCATTTTGATGCAGGAGAAAAATGGGGGCTGTCCGGTCGTGGAGTGTTGAAACTGTTCGAATTCGGACACGGTTAACGCGCAAATCACATTACTAATTTACTACCATTTCCGGGAACTTTTTTTTTTTTTTTTTTTTTGGCCTTTTCTCTTAATATTATTTACTTATTTTTTAAATGGCTGAATTTAATTTTGTTAATTTAGATAAAATATAATATAAAATTATATTAATTTTTTTAAATTAATACAAACATAAATTTAAATTTTTTTATATTTAGAATTTAAATTTTAAGTTATGCAAAATTAGACAAAACACAATATAAAATTTTATTTAAATTTATACAAATTCAAATTCAATACCAATAGCTCATATTCCAGAATATTACCTTTAATCATGTAAAATTCAATCCACCAACTTTAGTTCAACACATATTTATATTTATATGCAAGTGTTGTAAACTATTTTCTATTTATGATACTATTAATTTTATTATAGATTGTAGATAATATATTTTAATAAGCAAACTTAATTATTTTGTTTTTTATCTAATTAGCATCTACTAATTTAAAGAGAAAAAATATTTTGTGATATAAACTAAAAGATACCCTAGCATTAAAGTCAGCATTAACTTATGTAAGATTAAAAAATGAAAAGACGTGGACCAACAAAAAGAAGGTATCATCCACTACTTAAAGTAAGGAAGTAGCATGCCAATTTTTACTCCTTAATAACATATATTGTAACGATTCGAAAAAGTTTAACTAATTAAAATAATAATAAAGATAATAAAAGGAAAAAAAAGAAATAGAAGAAAGGGAAAAAAAATTTTAAAGGGTAATAAGCAGGCGCTCGTCAATAAACTTGATTTTCTCGTCGACGAGCGATCTTCTAAGCAGTGCAGGTATTGAAAATACTGTTTTTGGTTATATATTATACTAGGAAAAACTGTGTTGCATGAAAACAACTTTGATAATTAAATGGTTGCGAGTACTATGAATTATGATTTATTGTGTGATTGTGAATACTGGTTGGGCCGTGAATTCTACTTGGTTGAAAATACTGGATGGTTGTAGATACTGCCTGATTATGTGTACTGTGGTAGATGCGTGATGTGATTGAGTGGTTGGTTTTGTTATTAATTTGTATTGTGGTTCATGTAAATTGCGATATAACATTGGCAGTGGTATGAGGAAGTCGTTATATCGTACCTAATATAACGATCATATAACGTTGGCAATGGTATGAGGAGGTTGTTATATGGGCATTTATATTTGGGGGGTAAAACATTGGCAGTGGTATGAGAAGTTTGTTTTACCTATTTACCATGAACAGGGTGGTTTGTGTTGTAATATGTGTGCTGATTAGTCCTGTGTGAACCGTGTAATATGTGTGGTTGATAGTCCTATGTGGACCAGTCATGTGTAGACATGTATGTTGTATGTATGATAGTCCCGTGTGGACCACGTAACCTGTGCGGTTGATAGTCCTATGTGAACTAGTCCTGTGTTGACATGTATGTTATATGCATGATAGTCCTATGTGGACTAGTCCTATGTGGACGTTGCATTTTGTATGGATATAGACCCTGTGTGGGTGAGAATGAAAAACGTGTATATCCTATGTGGATTGATTGTGGTATATGTATATGTGTGGAACTCTGTGAAATGATTGGCATTGGTTGCTTGTTATCCTAATTACTTAAGTATTTATGGTAAAGTAGAATACTCTGCTCGAGAGCTTGTTGAGGAAGGCGAGTGCTCTAGTAATTATCTATGGGTACCAGAGCAGAGGGAAGCCACTTATATGGATCGATGACCTTACCTATTCTCAAATATTTTACCTAGATACATAACCCGAGAGCTTACTGAAAAAGGTGAGTGCTCTGGTGTTAGCACTAGAGCATAGGGAATCACTTGTATGGGTTGGTAGACTTCCCTATTCTCGGGAATTATCAGTAAAAATAATTATGTATGTGTGTATGTGATTGGGTGACATAGAAGTTGACAATGGTGTGATTATGAATGCATTTTCTTGGCCGCAATTGGTGGTGAAATACAATTGTATGTATATTTTGTAATTATATATTAAACACTTCAGCCACACACTGTTATAACTTATTTCTTCCTTACTAAGAGGTGTCTTACCCTGACGAATATTTAATCTTTTCAGGTCTTCCAGGTGATCGAGCTTAGATAGCTCCAAGGCGGGGTTAGTTTTGTGAGTGGATACCATAATAGATATATGTTTAGTTTTATGTTTAATATATTTTGTATTGGTTATGTAATATGAAGAATGGGATTGTACTTTATGGATTGTTAGACCAAATAGTTAAAGGTCTTTCATTTCTACTATGTTTTGATGTTATCAACCCATTAGCTACTCTCAAGGTCACTAACGTTTCTCTAAGATATGTTTCAGGTATACAGAATGGCATCTGAACCAACAAACAGTCAAAGTAACTCATGTCATGACCAGAAGCACAAGTCTCTCAAAGCATTCATGAACAATACAACAAATGTACAAAAGTCATCTGAAAAATAAATGTGTAAAATAAAAGAGACATCATCTTGTAAATATCTTGTACATAAAGTGAAACTCAATACTAAGAGCAAGAAAGGGGTGTATCACACACACACGACAAAATACTAGTAAAGTCATTTTAAAGTATATAAAGAAACCCCCAAACAGACAAGAACCTTCTTAGAAACTTAAAAGGACAAAAATTTAAATAGGAGGATCTCATCGACGAACACAGGGCTTCGTCAACGAGTTTAGCAGCAACTTCGTCGACGAACACAAGGTTCTTGTCGACGAAAAGATACCGAGGGGCATCTAAATTCAGATCCACAACTCGTCGACGAACACAGGGCGTCGTCGACAAATTACATGAAGGACTCATCGATGAACATAGGGTCTCGTCAACGAAAATATATCGAGAGGTACCTGAATTCAAAACCAGCAACTCGTCGACGAACACAGGGCTTCGTCGACGAAATTGCTGAAGAGCTCGTTGACGAACACAGGGCTTCGTCGACAAACGTCGGGCAGCAACGAACACTAAATGCTGCGAACGGCTATTTTTGAATTTTGTCTTACATTTATAAATGCCCAACGGCTCTCCTGCATTGCTCTCGCCCATTTAATGTATAAATAGGAGTAAATGGCATTTACTTCACACCTAGAGAAATCATATTGAAAGAAGATCATTCATTGGTGTTGTCATCTCTAGGGTTTACTCACAAACTCACTTGCCCTCTTCTTGCTACTCTTAGTCTTGTATTCACTCTATTGACAGAGGACATTGAGTAAGGATTTTATTGGTTTAACTACCTCAAGGGAGTATTCAAGCTTTCATTTAATCTTCATCTACCTTTTTGTAAACAAAGGCTCTTTGTGAGCTGTTTTTGGGTGTCTCTAAGTGAGCACCTTGTTGAAGCTCTTTGTGAGCTGGTGTATACTGGCTTCTCCGCCCGAAGGAGGATTTTAGTGGATTTTGGGAATCCTTGAGTTGGTCTCAAGGCGTGGACGTAGGCGGGGTGCCGAACCACGTAAATATCAATGTGTTAAGCTTTTCTTCTCTCTTATCTCATTTATATTGTTATTGTGATTTCCTACATTTCCTTTTACACGACAATTTTATGCACTTGCACTTGGTCAGATTTCTGTAATTGTAGAAAGTAAGCACATCACTGAAGAAAGTCCATTCACCCCCCCCCCCCTTTAGACATACTACCAGGGCAATAGTTTGCATATGTAAATATAGAACTCTGGCATTTTGTTTGAGATTATTTAATTAATTCTGTTGCGTGAATGGTATTAGAGACATATGTTTGGTCTCATAACACTCTGGGGCCATGTGGCGGGTCCAAGGCATTACAGTTGGTATCAGAGCATAACGATCTTGCAAACTTTTGGAGGATTAATACCAGAGTATAGGTTTGAGTTAGATAAGGGTAGGAATGGGTAGGTTATGGTACTGACAGGAGTTTGAGTTTGTTTCATAGCCTGGAAGCAAAAATCCCTTGACGAACTTCTGTGATTTTCTGAATCAGTCGACGGTTTTAGAAAACCACGGTAAATCCATCGACGGTGATGTTTCCAAGTAGAGAAATTAAAATATGGAATCTGAATTGGGAAGTTAAGATGATTTTAGATAATTGAATATTGGATGTTTAATTAAGGATTTGGATATTGAATTGGTTTCTTGTTTTATGATTTTGTCAGATATATTAAGATGTAGAGATATTAAACTTGCCTCTGTTTTATATATATTCAGGGATGGATCCTAGAGGCAAAGGAGTGGATGAAGGAGGAAGAAGCGAGTTGGGAGCTTCCAACGAGGATGAAATTGACACTCTCTCTGAACTAGTTTGGTGGATTTTGCCGTGTGCCTATCTTTGTACATCCTCTTTTGGTTGAAAATCTCGTCTCTGCTTTTGATCAACTTCTTGTTTTCATCATCCAAAATGCGATATCCGTATTCTTCTTCACCGTAACCGACAAAGGTGCATTTTCGGGACTTAGGATCAAACTTGTTCCTGACATGATCACTGATGTGTACATATGCAACATAACCAAAAACTTTCAAATGTGAAAGTCTCACCTTTTTCCGCTTCATACCTCTTTTGGTATACAGTGGTCCAAAGGTACTGATGGACCCCTGTTAATCAAGTACGCTGTTGTTCCGATTATTTCAGTCAACGTTCAGTTCATCAGCTCTGCTACGCCGTTGTGGTGAGGTGTACCTGGCACAGCTCTTTCCATCTTGATACCGTGCTCATAGTAGAATTTCTTGAATCTGATGTCTTCATACTCACCACCGCTGTCTGTTCTCAGCTTCTTGATTCTCAAACCAGTTTCATTTTCAAGCATAGCTTTCCATACCCTAAAAGCATCAAATACTTCCGACTTATAGTTCAAAAAATAAACTCATACCTTCCGAGAGTGATCATCAATGAACGTGACGAAGTAATTCCTTCCGCCTATGGATGAGATGGGCGTCGGTCCCTATACATCTGAGTGGACTAGTTCTAGTCTCTCCTTCTTTGGGGGCACGGGTGCTTGTCTGGAAACTAACCCTCTTCTGTTTCCTAAATATGCAATCCTCACACATGTCAATTTGCACTAACTGTAGACCACTCAATTTTCCCTTTGAGTGCATCACCTTGAGTCATTTCTCACTCATGTGACTATGTCGTTGGTGCCATATGTTGCTGTCGTCATTTCCTGCAGCAACTGAAATAGACATGGAGGCATTGGAGGCCAGATAAAGTGTTCCGCTTTTCTTACCTCGCGTAATCGTTATTACACCCTTTGAAACTTTCCATTCATCGTCAATGAATGTCATCGTGTATCCCTCATCTACTAGCTGACCAACTGAGATCAAATTCTTTCTCAGGTATGAAATATGTCTGACATCCTTCAGCTTCCATACTGACCCGTTTATATTGATCTTCACAACTCCCTTGCCAGTTATGTTGCAAGGTTGATCGTTGCCAAGATACACCTTACCAAAATTACCTAGTGTGTAATCCTCTAGGCAATCTCTACGGCAAGTGGCATGAAATGAGGCCTCGGAGTCTAAGACCTAAGACTCCTACTTGCTCTCTAGAAAACATATCAATGCATCTTTTTCTCCTGAGGAAGATGTTGACCTGATGGGTCATACCCTGTTTTGATTATGACAAATACTCTAGTATTTAATGTCTATCAAGTTTGTGTGCAGGTTCATATTAGCTTGATCATTTGATGGCACGTGAAAGCTTGAAGACTAAAGACCTAGAAGATCTATTTTATATTGTAATTCATATTA
Organism: Malania oleifera; assembly: GCF_029873635.1. NCBI lineage: Eukaryota > Viridiplantae > Streptophyta > Magnoliopsida > Santalales > Ximeniaceae > Malania > Malania oleifera. The sequence goes on along the minus strand of NC_080422.1, from coordinate 82,194,058 downwards.
TATTATGAGTCTGTAATAGTAAATAGGATATCGGCCTGTAATAATCTCTACATGTCATGCATATAGGTTGTGTAAGCTCAGAAATGCCATAGATTGACCATAAAGACCGATTGATCTTAGGGCACCTTTCGGTCAACCGACGCCAGGTTTTTAGGCATACTAGAAAAGACTCTAGGTTCCTACGCATTGCTCACAAAGTCCCCGTAATCACTTACATAATTAGGGGAAGGAATTGAATTAAAAATTGGACTTAATAGGCATAATTATGAGAGGCTGGGCAACCGAACCCGAGGAGTTCAAAACTCCTCGGGCGACCGAACCTAAAATGAACCTATCTCCCTCCGATGACCGAACCCTTAGAAGGTCACTTTTCACCAACTTGGGCTGCCGAACTTTTCAGTTCAAAACAAGCCCCGAACGATCGAACACAAGAGTTTGGGCGATCAAACCTATGACTGGGTACCCGAATTTACGAACAAAGTCTACTGACTTTGTTTCGGGTTGTGATTACGCGCCGAAACTGCGTAATTGGACGTTTAACCCGGGCTTTACCGTTTATATTTTTAATTAAATGTCCAAATTTATTCAATATTTTAATAAAATGCCAAAATCATCATTCTTGAACTTTATTGCATTATTTATGAGATTTTGGTAATTTTTTGTCGCAGGAAAATTCCCGGGAATCAAAACCGACACCTATTCGTATTTTGTGCATAACTTTTCCGTCCGAGCTCCAATCGAGACAATTCAAATTTCTAGAGAAAGAGGGAAAGGATTATCTACAACTTTAGTGTTTTGATTTTTGTGAGATACGAGCTCCAGAAAAGTAGAATTTGCAACGAACAGAGAACAAATAAAATGAAAAAAATTTAAAAATACATACTTGAATGGATAGTTGATGTGACCCGGCCATGCATAGTCGGGTCGGGTTGGCTAATCTGGGTAGGGCTTCTTTTTCTTTTCTTTTTAAACTCCCCCAGCGCAGCCTCCTCTCACGCTGCCTCTACTCCTCTCTTCTTGTTCTTCTTCTTCTCCTCTTCTCTTCTTCTCCTTTGGTTTTGTTTTTTTTCCTTTCAATTGCTGCGTTGCCATTCTCTGTTTCCCTCTCTTTCTTCTCTCTGTTTTATTTAATCTCTCACCCTCTCCCCTCTAATCTCTTATTTTTCAGTTCCCTCTCTCTCTCTCTTGCTCTCTGTTTTATCTTCCCTTGTCTCCTTGTACCTTCAGCCACCATACAATCTCTGCTGCTGTCCTGGAGATATACACAGCAACAACCTGCTGTCGCAGCACTCTCGGCCTTCCACATAACAGCACTGCAGCCACAACAGGACTCCAGCCAGCATCCTCTTCTCCTCCAGCAGCTTCTTGGCCGGCCAGTGTAGCAGCAACTCTACAACAGCAGCCCCCTATTCCTCCATAGCAACCCGTGAGCATCCGGCCACAGCACCTTCTCGGCTAACCTCCTGCTGTCCACACCATCACAGCACCATTGCTGTCGTGAAGCACAGAGCCCCTATGCTGCTGCCACACACAACCTGCTACTCTGTTTTATACTCTCTCTCTCTCTCTCTCCTCTTTCTTCTTTTCTTTTCTTCCGTTTAATTTCAATTGCAACTTAATGTTTTTTTTTTTATTTGTTTAGTTATTTATTAAATTCTTGAAGAGTTTATTTGAATATTGTTCAAGTGGTTTTAATTTCTTTTGAAGTTTAATTCTCTTTTTGTTTACTTATCTTGTTTTTAATTCAAGTTATTATTATATTTAAATTAGTGATTTTTTTTTATCGTTCTTTCAATTTAAATTCTGCTTTACGTCTTGAAAAATAGTAATAAAGAAAAAGAAAAAAATTATAAAATATAAAAAAAGGAAAAGAAAAAAAGTGTTCTTGTTTTGAAGTTTTTTTTCCGAAAATCTAGTTTTTTTTTTTAAGATTGATTTAGTTAGGTTCCTTTTTGTTAAAGTTCACATTTTTACTTTTTGGTATCGCTCAAGCTTAGATTTTTTTTATGTATTTACATTTTGGTTCGAGTTCTTGATTTGTGTTAAAGTCTTGGTTTTTATTGTATGCTTTGAATCTAATTGAGTTTCCATTACATGCTTTAATTCCATGATTAATGTTACCATTTTTAATTAGAGCGTGTTTCGATTTTCCTTAGGTAGATTAGAGTTTCCATTCTTGCATGTTTTAGTTCCATGTTCTAGGTTTCTAGTTTTTATTAACGCGTGTCCTAATGTTTCCTTAAGTAGACGTAGGGTTTCTATTCTTGTTTCCTTTTATTTAGTGCATGTTAGTTTAGAGTTTTAAATTGCGTGTCATTTAATTTGTCAAAAGTGAAATTGAACCATCTTGAAAAACCCGAATCTGAACTAAGTTCAGTGCATTTTTAATTTTGATTAGAAGAACGTAAAATATGAGATTAAACGCATTCCCCGAGGAGACGATCTAGCCCTTGGGCTTAATATTACACGACAGAACTCTTATACTTGGGATAGCTTTCAAGCTGCTCATTTTTCGAGTGAGTCAGGTTGCCGAAGCATAACACGGGTGACCGAACCTATTTAAATACCTTTTATTCTTGTGTCTATTCAAGCGACCAAACCATGGTTTAGCCACCCAAACTTCAGCGCGTTAAAATTATTTTAACCATGGTAAATTAGGGTTAAGTTGGGTTAATGGTGTTTTAACTATTTGAAACTTTTTTAATAAATCCCAACAAGTCCCTAACGGTTATAATTTTACCCCTGCCTATAAATATGGGTTCATTTGTGTGGATTAATAGGAGATTAGCCAAAATTATTAGTAAAAATCCTCTCTATCTCAAATACTCTTTTTGTCCAAATACTCTCAAATTTATATTCCCTTGATACATTCTAAGTATTGTGAGAGTATATTGATTGTGCTAGTCTATATTAGGTTGCTAATACTCCCACTTGCTTGTGTGATTGAAATATTATTTTTGGGGAGTTTAGCTTAGGTTTATCCCACAAATTTTCATACTATAAATCTTGTGTTGGGACAACCTAGTAAGTTTAGGATATTTGCATTGTTATTGCAAGTGTCAAATAGCTTTGTTTTTGGTTGTGCAAAAATATTTTCTACAAGTTATAATACTTTTTCAAACTACTCTTGAGTTCATTACATTGAAAGAAAATATTTTAAGTTAGTTTGAATATTTGATTAGCATCTTTGAAATCTTGATTTGCTATTGAGATTTGATATAATTTGTTTCAAAAATATAGCTTGTTTAGAATAATCTTGAGCATACTTGTTATTACATCTTGTTGAGTGTTGCTTGCACAAAGATACACATGACTGAGCTTATATTTCCTACATTATTGATGTGTATGTGATTGATTAAGTATACTGCGCGTATTTGGGTACATATTTGCTTTACATGAAAGCATAATCACTTTATCGATTACTTTGTGAAAAATACTGTCGTATCTCTAGGCATGGCCTGAGGGTGTTTGATCTAACCTAGAAGGATCAGGTTGTGGTCAGTCCTGTAAATTTGACATAGGGCCTTTTCCGCCCTGCGAGGAGAGTTTGTAAAGGTTGAGGTCAGCCCTGTGCTAATTGACCTGGTTGTATTAGGTGCCGCTCCACCCTCAGGCTTGCGAGTTAGAGGCAGGGACGTAGGCACGGTTGGCCAAACCCTGATAACATATCGTGTGTCTATTTATATTTTCGCACTTTATATTTACTGCACGTGTATGTAATTGTGTGAATGAGGCGCATGATTTAAATTCTGTATATTATACTTATATGCGCATTTAGGTAGATAAACCTAGGTTGTGAATGTACTGTTGATAAAACCAGTTAACTTAGGCAATAAATTTTTAATACCCAATTCACCCCCCCTCTTGGGAATACACCAAAGCTAACAGATGAGGCAAGATTTGCTTCTGTCTTCACCTCAGATTCCTTTCTCGGACCTTTGCACTGGTTTTTAAATTGCCCGACCTTTCCACAATTCCAGCACTCAACGTTCTTTGTGCCTTGGGAACCTCTGGGATTTTTGGATTTAGACCGCCTGGTCCTAGATTTACCGCGATTTTTTGATCGTCCATACCCACTTCCTTTTCCTCATCTTTCCACGTTCAAAACTGAACTTGAAGTGGAGGCATTGTTCAACTGCATTCTGATCTCTTCCGTCAAAATCATGCTGATAACCTCGTCGTACTTCAGTTTCGATTTTCTGACAGAGCTACTGATCGCAGTAACAATACCTTTCCAACTCTCAATTAGCTGACTGGGAATCAGTAGGGCACGGATCTCACTGTCAAATGTAATTCCAACCAAGGCAAGTTAATCTGATAGCTCATTGAAATTATTCAGGTATCTGCTGAAACTTTCACCTGCAGACATGCTCATGATAAACAATCTTTTCATTAAATGTACCTTATTCGCGGCTGATGGCTGCTCGTATATATTAGATAGCTCATCCATAAGGGACTTGGTGGTTGTCAAGTGCTTGATGTTGAAGGCAACAGATTTTGCCAACATAATTTTGATAGCTCCGAGAGCCTTTCTGTAACGACCTGCTAAATAAACTGGTTTTTTTTATATACAAATATTTAACATGCTCTGATACTATACTGGGGGTAAACCCAAACATTAACCTAAGCAGCGAGAAGCAGGATTCAGTTAAACATAACCATATGTAAATATATATTTACAATACCAGAGTACTACATGTTTCCCAAAATATACACATACATCTGTTTCCCAAAATACCCTCAACTATACTGGGATATACAAAAATCCTCCACAATACTCACTTCACTGACAGGGCACTACTGAAGCCCCTCTATCTGCGAGTCTGGTCTGTTCACCTACTTGGATCACCTGAAAAATGATTCAACACTGGGATGAGTCAACGCTCAGTAAGACGAAATATGTCATTACTAGTGTGTGGCAAATGAGCTATAACATTATAAAAAAATTGTTTTCTTATAAACATGTATAACTGGATATGTAAATATAGTACTAGTGATAAAATCCACCACCCCTTTCCATGTTGCTTAACATAACAGTATTGAAGATTACTATTCAAAATACTTCTAGTATACATAAGTAAGTTTCTTATTTCTGTAAATCTGTACATACGTAATAGTAGCTAAAAACTTTCCCTGTGGATAACTGTGTGTCATGATTTAACCCCTCATGACAGGGTTGTGCTGCTCGTAGGCAAGATCTACCCTAACTGACCAACTAGGAATAAATCACTATACTCCATCGGTCTGATCTGCCCACCTCAACCCATATCTGATGGGGAGCCTATCCACGTCAAGGGCCTAGGTAATCAACCTACTACCATGTATTATCTAAATAGGCGGTTGCACTCGTGACATAATGTAATATTTGTAGCAACAATACTGTGCTCTGTGACTACATAGTCCAATGGGGTCTGATACTATATAATATATCTTTATATACAACTATCTGATTTACCATGATTCTGAAATAACCGTAATAACCATAATGCTGCATAAACTGTAACTGTAATTCATACGTCATAATATTGAGAACTATACAATCATAACACTAAAACTGCATAATCATAATACTGAAATTCATATAATCATGGTACTAAAATTCGTAAAATCATGATACTAATATTCGTAAAATAAAATCATATCCCCGTACTATATTCGTATTCTCAAGTCACACCATACTTTAATACATAATTTTCATAATTTAATAAGCTGTATAATATTTTAAAAATACCTAACATAGCATATTTCCCTTACCTGACTATTGGAAACCCCTATGGTCTACTGGCCTAACACCCGTAGGGCCTCCAACATAACACCGCTGAATTTGGGATGAATTCCAACTCGATCCCACCGACGATCCGTCCTAGAAAACTTGAAGAGAACTCCACCAGGAACGTCGTGGTAGCTTCAGATCTTCAATCCGGCGAGGAATAGGCCCGGAAATGAAGAGAGAAGTGAGAGAGGGACGTAGAGAGAGAGAGCGGTGTTGAAAATGGATAAAAATCCGATTTTTAGTTATTTATAGAGCCAGATTCGTCGACGAGACACATCATCTCGTCGACGAGTCTTTCATTAAATTCGTCGACGAAACCCTGTATTCGTCGACGAAATTCAGAGCAGCCCATTCTTCGCTCAATAGTTTCTCGTTGATGAAACCCTGTATTCGTTGATGAATTTCTTTATGCACTCATCGACGAAACCCTGTATTCATCGACGAATTTCCTGACAATTCCTTAAAATTATTATATTCTCCAAAATGCAATTTCGTCGACGAAGTCTACTGCCTCATTTTGTTACTGATCCATTTTCCTCCCTCTTATTATTTAAATAATATCATTCTTCGGGTCACTACACTTTCGGTCAAGAAACTCCCACTCGCTCTCCTTTATGGATTATGGCTTCTCCTTTAATGGTAAGTGCAACTCCTTACCAAACAAATAGTCCTCGATCTGCATTTTCCAGAAACCAAAGTTCGTGCCTTCAAACATCTCGATCTGAGAGCTCTTTTCATTTGACATCTCGATTTGCTAATCTAGAGACAGAAATAACTCAAATAGATAGTACGGTTGGATCCAAAACGACTGAAAACCTTAAAAATGGCTTAAATCGTTTGAAAAAAAGACCCAAAATGGCTTCGAAAAGCCCAATCAAACTCTCGGTCAAACCTGGTCAACTTTGACGGAATATTCCTAATGGCATTAGTGACGCCGTTAGATGACGTGGCAACATGGGGCCCACTACTGATGTGGCACTGTTGGGCCCACCTATTAGCAAATAAATGTGGGGCCCAAATGCTGACGTCGCGTGGGTCTAGGCTGATGTGGCGGTTGACTCGGCTGCGTGAAGGAGCATGGAAACGTCCTTGGACGTTGGTGGCGTGTGCGGTGTCGTTTGAGGTCGTTTGGAGCTCTAGTTGCCACCATTAGCTTCATCTCGACGAGAGGAATGCGGTGGTCGCCTCAAAATTGAATTTTGAGCTACTGGACAGAGGCTCAAATCCGAAAATTTTTCTTCAATTTGGCAATTTTACTCCAACCACTCTCTGATACCAATTGTTGAGGTTAGATCCTGGAGCAACAATCACACACGAAGAAAACAAACATCCATAATGGAACACCAAAAATTATGTGGTTTGGTCGAATCGACCTACGTCCACGGAGCACACACTACTTCACTATACTGGGAGAAAAAATACAAGGAGCCTCACTGCTCAACTCTCTTTGTCACCACAACTCTTTGCTCTGCACACACTCTCTCTGTGCACAACACAACACCTCACACAGCTTACACTACTCAACACATCCGCACAACTCCACACGCATATATATACAGAAGAGGGAGTAAAATTCAAAGGAGGTGGCTACAGATTTCAGCATTGTCTATAGAGTTTGGTAGCCGCCGGTCTCCAATGTCAAGGCAAACGGCTAGGCTAGTGTGGTTTTCGGTGACTCCACACCTCTAATTTCAACGAAGGATTCTATAAAAAAATATTATGTTTTGTTCTTTCTAATATAAGTTTCGGTTTTTGAGTTCAGCTATGAATAGCATGGCAAAGCTATGAATAGCATGGCAAATGTCAAATATCTATATCTGAATTCAACACATGCCATTATATTTGACCAACTATTTTATTTTAGTTTCTCATGCTTTTGTTACAAGTACTGCTTCCTATGTTGCATTGTAGTTAGCTTGATGGGGATGTTCTTCTCCTCGTTCTTCTTCCTGATTGAGGTACTAAGAGTTGTGAGGTTCTTCTTTTCAATACCAATTTTAAAGAGCAGATATTACTTATTTTTGTTTTTGTTGTTCTATAATTTTGATTCTGTAGATCCTACAATGATAATCATAGCTCCTTTCTAAACTTTTAGAAGAATACAACATACTTTCTATTTAAATGTATCGACACAACTGTTGAAGTCACTCATAATTTCCTCCTCTATTCTTTTTGTTTTTATTTTTTCTCAAAAACTAATCGGAACATTTTCTTTTAAATGCTTAGGTTCATTAAGTTATTCTTGGTATATGGCTGCCTTTGTTTTCTTATTTTTGATGCATCACTTTTTTTTTTTCCTTGGGTCAATGAAATTCATATAGGAAGAAGTCTTATCAAATAAAAAAAAATTATTTCAACCATATTTCAATGGCTAATACAATATATATATACATACATACATAAGGCTCGTGATTTTGAAAACTTCCCTTGTTGCAAATAAAAGTAGCATCATGTGCAACGCATGTGCTCACACTAGTAGTTATCAAAATATGAAGGCATTTTTTAATTTTTAAAATATAATTAGCTCATTATTCTAGTTTATGCTTCTTTCTTTTTTTTTTTAGATTAGAAGTCCGAAAGCCTGCCTAGTTAAATGAGAAATGGAAATGCTAATGCATGAAGAATCTTGTGAAAATATGAACCATTCCTGAGAATGAGAAATTAAAAAATATGAGCCAAATATGAGAATACTTGAAAATTAATTAGAATTTTAGAAAATTATTGGTTGATTACCTAAACCAGATCGACGTTAAGAGCTTTGTTTTAGCCTTCATATTGTACTTTTTTAAATGAAAAGATTTATTTAATCTTGTGATCCTAGTCTAAACTTATATTTGATTTGCGGAATGTCTAGTTGAAGAAAGTGCAACTTGACAATCGTGAAGTTGAAGAGATATTTGCAGACAGAAAGTTCATATCCTCAAGGAAGAAGCGGCAGAAGTTCCCAGTGAAATGGAAATGTCTTAATGACAAAGAAATTAGATGGATTTCTACGAAAGATATTCAACCGTTCATGGACAAACTTGAAGTGTACCTACCGCCAAAGTCTACAAGGACATTGACCGCATAAGGGGAGGGTGAGTGTTCATTAGTCATTGTAAAACTCACTAGCTTTTGTCAACGTATTTAGCCTACTTGTCTTCCTTGCTAAACACACAATGTCAACGGAGGTGTTGTTAATGAATTGTGTAGATTTAATATTTACTGCTTACTTGTCAGCTTTCATGAATTGATTACTGTTTCCGCTGCTATTCGAATGAATGTTAATGAAATTGTTAATAGAATAGAAGAATTCAAAAATTTGTATCAAAAAATATACTATTACATAAAATAATGAATAATGTAAACCTTTTATGAACTCATAAGAATGAAGAGGTAAGAAACGACTATTTTTAATTTCACAATAGGAAATGTCTACTCTTTTTTTTATTCCATTTTAAATGGAATAATAAGGAATAGTTAAGGATAATTATTATCTTCATTTCAAGATCTTTCATTGCATTACAACTCAATTATAGAAATAAATTCACAAACCAAACATTACCTAAATAGTCATGGCATTATGGTAATGTTTAATTCATCAGCGACAAAGAAATATTGTTAATAATTTTCCTTAAACACTATTCAAAATCTTATTCCCAAACGCAAGATAAAAATATTTTAATAAATAAATATTCTAAGTATTATTTTTCAACCTTTTTATTTCAAAATTGAAATTTAAATTCGTTTAAATTTGAATAAAATTTAATTTAATTAATCCAAATAAAAGATTATTAAAAGTTACAACTTCATGGGATGTAAATTTTTCACATTTAAATCTCACTCAGTTTTTTGCAGGACATTTGATTTCATGCATTCAGTTTGATTTCAGATTGATTAGTTGCATTAAATTTGGATGATGACTTGACCTTTCTTTAATGAGAGGGCCCAAGGCGTAGCACTCATGGACTAAGTGGCCCAAGCTGTACTCGTGGGGGTCCAGGGGCAATAGCCCTGGGAAAATTTTTTAGGCCCATTTTGTAGCCCATTCGGAACCTTGTGTGCAGCATATAAAATGATTGTTTTTTGGGGTGATTAGGGTATGCAGTCACACTTCGCGAGAGAGTATGAAGGAGAGTATTGTACCGAACTCTCTGTGTTTTCTTCCTGATAATAGTGAAATCCCTGCAACTCCGTGGGTGTAGGCAAAATTGCCGAACCACATAAACACTGTCTTGTGCGTGTGATTGATTTTTCTTTGGGGTGTATACTTTCTCTATTTTGTTTCTCACAGGTTTTGGGAATTTGTTTTTAATTTCCAACAACTAGTATCATAGCCTAGGGTTAGGTTCGAGTGGGAGCAATGTCAGAGGAAGCAGGAAAGATGTCTGGAATAAAAAAGTTTGATGTCACAAACTTTGGATTCTGGAGGATGCAGATTGAGGATTATCTCTATGGGAAGAAGTTACATCTGCCGCTTCTAGGAGAAAACCCTGCTACTATGAAGGACAAAGAATGGACTCTCCTTGACAGACAAGTACAAGGAGTTATAAGATTAATTCTGTCTAGGTCTGTTGCACACAACGTTGTGAAGGAGAAGACCACAGCAGATCTGATGAAGGCTTTGTTCGGTATGTATGAAAAATCGTCAGCAAATAACAAGGTACATGTGATGAAGAAATTGTTTAATTTGAAAATGACTGAGAATGCATCAGTAGCACAACATCTGAATGAGTTTAATACTATCACAAATCAATTATCATATGTAGAAATTGATTTTGATGATGAGATTCGTGCATTGATCGTTTTGGCTTCGTTGCCAAACAGTTGGGAGGCAATGAGGATGACTGTAAGCAACTCTACTGGAAAAGAAAATTTGAAGTATAATGATATACGAGATTTAATTCTGCCTGAGGAGATTCGCAGAAGAGATGCAAGTGAAACCTTAGGATCAGGTTCTGCCCTAAACCTTGAGACAAAAGGCAGAGGTAATGACCGAAATTCAGATTGGGGTAAATCAAAATCCAGAAACTATAATCGAAATAGAAGTAAATCTAGATTTGGCCAAAAGGGACAATGCTGGAACTGCGGGAAAACGGGTCACTTTAGGAGACAATGCAAAAGCCTTAAGAAGAAGAATGAGGATGGTCTGCTAATGTTGTAATAGGATAGGTACAGGATGCACTACTTCTTGCAGTAGACAGTTCACTTGATGATTGGGTTTTGGACTTGAGAGCTTCATTTCATACTACTTCACACCATGAAATCATACATAACTATGTAGCAAGAGATTTTGGTAAGGTGTATTTGGCTTATGGTACAGCCTTGGATGTTGTGGGTATGGGAAACGTTTGGATGTCGTTGCCCAATGGGTTTGTTTGGTTATTGGAGAAGGTACGATATATTCCTGACCTAAGAAGGAATTTGATTTCTGTCAGACAGCTTAATGATGAAGGGAATGCAATGTTGTTTGCTGGTGGCACTTGGAAGGTTACAAAGGGAGCCAGAGTATTGGCTTGTGGAAAGAAATCTAGTACTCTATACATGACCTCAAGTCCAAGAGACACAATTGCAGTTGCTAAAGTAAGTACTGATACAAGCTTATGGCACCGCAAACTTGGTCACATAAATGAGAAAGGGATGAAGATGATGCTGTCAAAAGGGAAACTACCGGAATTGAAGTCCATTGATTTTGACTTGTGTGAAAGCTCCATCTTAGGAAAGCAGAAAATGGTGAGTTTCTTGAAAAATGGCAAAACACCGAAGGCTGAAAAATTGGAGTTAGTGCACACAGATTTGTGGGGGTCTTCTCCCGTTGCATCCTTTGGAGGTTCAAGGTACTACGTTACTTTCATTGATGACTCAACCAGAAAGGTATGAGTTTATTTTCTAAAAAATAAATATGATGTATTTGAAACTTTTAAGAAGTGGAAGGCTATGGTTAAGACGGAGACAGGTTTGAAAGTAAAGTGTTTGAGGTCGGACAATGGAGGAGAGTACATATATGGAGGGTTTAGAGAGTATTGCGCTGCACATGGAATCAGAATGGAAAATATCATTCCTGGGACACCACAACAAAATGGTGTGGCTGAGCGCATGAACAGAACTCTCAATGAGCGTGCTAGGAGTATGATGTTGCATGCTGGACTACCAAAAACTTTTTGGGCTGATGCTATTAGTACTGCAGCTTATCTGATAAACTGAGGACATTTAATTCCCATGGAGTTCAAACTTCTTGAAGAGGTTTGGAGCGATAAAGAGGAAAAGTTTTCTCACTTAAAAGTTTTTGGTTGTGTTTCTTATGTTCATATTGATTATGATGCTCATAGTAAACTTGATATAAAGTTCAAAATATGCTATTTCATTAGCTATGGTGATGAGAAATTTGGCTATCGGTTTTGAGATGAACAAAACAGGAAAATCATCAAAAGTAGAAATGTGATATTTAATGAACAGATTATGTACAAGGACAGGTCAAGTGTAGTGTCAGATGTCACAGCGATAGATCTGAAGAAATCTGAATTTGTTAACTTAGATGAGTTGACTGAAAGTATTGTCTAGGAAAGGGGTAAAGATGATAAGGAGAATGTAGAATCACAGGCAAATCAGAATACACCTATAACTGCGGTCCATAGATCTTCCAAGACCATTACACCTCCACAGCGTTATTCACCTGCTCTAAATTATCTCCTACTAACCGATGGTGGTGAGCCAGAGTGTTATAATGAAGCCTTGCAGGATGAAAGTTCAAGCAAGTGGGAGTTAGCTATGAAGGATGAGATGGATTCCTTGTTGGGGAATCAGACATGCGAACTAACTGAATTGCCAATAGGGAAGAAGGCCTTGCATAACAAGTGGGTATACAGAATAAAGAACGAACATGATTGTAGCAAGCGCTACAAAACCAGATTAGTTGTCAAAGGGTTCCAACAAAAGGAGGGCATTGACTTCATATAAATATTTTCTCCAGTTGTGAAGATGTTGACAATTAGACTGTAATTGGAAATGGTGGCTGTAGAAAATCTACATCTTGAGCAGTTAGATGTGAAAACGACATTCTTTCATGGTGACTTGGAGGAAGACATCTGCATGATTCAGTCAGAAGGGTTCATTGTCCAGGGACTAGAGAATTTAGTCTGCAAACTGAGAAAGAGCTTGTATGGTCTAAAACAAGCCCCAAGATAGTGGTATAAGAAATTTGATAGTTTTTTGCATAAAATTGGGTTCAAAAGATATGAAGTTGATCACTGTTGTTATGTTAATTTCTTTGACAATTCTTACATTATTTTACTGTTATATGTAGTTGATATGCTCATTATAGGGTCTAGCATTTAGGAGATTAATAATCTGAAGAAGCAATTGTCAAAACAGTTTGCAATGAAGGATTTGGGAGTTGCAAAGCAAATCCTTGGAATGAGAATCATTAGAGATAAGGCTAATGGTACATTGAAACTTTCACAGTCAGAGTATGTGAAGAAAATTCTCAGCAGGTTCAACATGAATGAAGTTAAACTAATGAGCACACCCTTGGGTAATCATTTCAAACTAAGCAAAGAACAGTCACCGAAAACAGAAGTAGAAAGGGACCATATGAGTAAGGTGCCCTGCACCTCAACTATTGGCAACTTGATGTATGCTATATCGTGTACAAGGCCAGACATTGCACATGCAGTGGGAGTTGTGAGCAGATTCATGAGTAGGCCAGGAAAGCAATATTGGGAGGCAATCAAGTGGATTCTGAGATATCTAAGGGGTTCATCAGATACATGTCTTTGCTTCATGGGTGCAAGTTTGAAACTACAGGGTTATGTAGATGCTGATTTTGCTGGTGATAATGATAGTAGAAAGAGTACTACTAGGTTTGTATTTACTCTGGGTGGTACAGTTATATGTTGGGCTTCAAATTTGCAAAAGATTATTACTTTATTTACTACAGAAGTTAAGTATGTTGCAGCAACTGAAGCTGGAAATGAGATGATTTGGTTACATGGTTTCTTAGACGAATTGGGTAAGAAGCAGAAGATGAGCATTCTATACAGTGATAGTCAGAGTGCAATTTTTCTTACAAAAATTCGGCTTATCATTTAAAGTCGAAACATATACAGACAAAATACCACTTTATCCGTTACCTTGTTGAAGATAAGTTGGTAATACTTGAGAAGATCTATGGATCTAAGAACCTAGCAGACATGTTGACTAAGGGTGTTACTATTGAGAAGCTGAAATTGTGTGCAGCTTCAGTTGGTTTTCTAACTTGAGGACAGGAGGATGAGTTGTAGGGATGAAGAATTGTTCATTTGGAGGATTGTAGTCAATATTGGTGATTGAACTAATCTTCAAGTGGGAGATTTGTTGGGCTTTTGTGGAGCCTAATTGCGTTAAATTTGGATGATGACCCGATCTTTCTTTAATGAGAGGGCCCAAGGCGTAGCGCTCATGGACTAAGCAGCCCAAGCTGTACTCGTGGGGGTCTGGGGGCAACGGCCTTAGGCAAATTTTTTGGGTCCGTTTTGTAGCCAATTCGGAATTCTGTGCGCAGCATATAAAATGATTTTTTTTTGGAGTGATTAGGGTATGCGGTCACACTTCGCGAGAGAGTGAGAGGGAGAGCATTATACCACCGTACTTTCTGTATTTTCTTCCTGATAATAGTGAAATTCCTGTAACTCCATGGGCGTAGGCAAAATTATCGAACCACATATATACTGTCTTATGCGTGTGATTGATTTTTCTTTGATGTGTATACTTTCTCTATTTTGTTTCTCACAAGTTCGAGAATTTGTCCTTAATTCCCAGCATGATTAGGATTTATTAGATGTACAAATTTAAAACATAAAACCAAAATTAAGAAACAAAACAAAAGGGAAAATGGGGTTCACCACGGCTAGCCTATTTACCGTGGCTCTAGCATATTAAAATTTCAAGAGCTCAAGCTTATTAAATTTCATCTTTCAATGTAAAAATTGTATGGAAGTGTGTTAATTTTACCATTAAAATAACATGAAAAATTATTTTATTCTGTCCAATATAAAATTTTAAAATTATTTTTTGAAGCAAAATTGTATTTTATGTAAATTAACATTTAATTTCTCATAATGTTAATTACATATTACCAAGTTCTTTTAAAAATGTTTAATAAAAAGAAACATAATGAAAAATTTATTACCTTATATTTTCCTTTCTCAAAAATATTGGTGACACAACAGGAACCTTTATTTTTTAAAAAATTATTTTTAAAAGTGATGGGCACAACACAGACTTTCCAAGAAATTACCCATCCTAATATCACTCTTGCCCAAGCAAGCTTAATTGCGAAGTTCTGATGAGATCCGATGCGCTAGTACTGTATGATCACACCCAACACAACATGAACCTAAAGATGTGATAAATTTCTAATGGCAAAGGGTATTCAAGCCTTGAATTTGAATGTGTAGATTTAAATAAAATTCAATATAATTAGGTACGGTGTTTTATATTCCGAGTCACAAGCTTCCTCCGCGAGAAAATGTCGGAAGAAGCATGAAAAGATCCAAACATACAACTTAAGCCAACACTTTTTAAGCGATAGTTTACACATAAGCTTCAATAAAAATACCAAACATTGACTAATCACATGGCAAACCTAACTTGAAATCATTTCACCACAATCTCCAAACACAGAACCAACCGACCCCCTTCCCCTCCTTTTTGTTCCTTCAACTCTTCCAAGGGAGCAAAAAAACACTAAATCAATTAAATATAGCATAATTGAAATAAAAGAACAAAAATCATATAAAACTGCACCTCTTAACCTCCCTGCCCACTACTCTCAAACACAACCCTCACAATAGACCCGCGGACAAAACTCTCAACCCAGCAAAAAATTCCTAAGGCAGCGATCAAGTTCTACTGCTGCTTACATTCTGGAGGCCTCTCACCCTGCTGAGCATCACCAGGTGGTGGTTTTCCACTCTTCTACAGCACACAAAAAGAAAAAGTGTTCAGGACAAGATACCCAAGACAGCATTTTAATTTGAGCAGAAAAGAATGGTGATGAGAAAGAGAGAAATATCAGGGTAGTAGCAGATTTAATAGTGCTGTCTAACCTTGTGCCCTGCTGTCGGCTGAAGTACCATACCAGACCACCACACGATGAAAAAAGGAAACATCAGCATAATAGCAAATTCCAGCTTTCAAGTGGGGGATGAGGAAGAGAAGCAGAATAGCTCAAGTTTGGACTCATATACCTTCTTTCTTGTATTGCTTTCCTCATCTTCATCTTCATCATCATCATCATCTTCAGCCTCTTCATCGTCATCCTCTTCATCTTCATCTACTTCGGTGTCTTCATCTTCACCAGCATCTTCTATTTCTAAGTCATCCTCAACAGCCTCCCCAGTGAACCACGACACAGCATGTGGGATAATTTTGTCTCGGATAGTTGACCTACACATAGCAGTACAAGCTCCCCAGTTATGAAAATCATGAAAATACAAAAACTAGAAGCAATGGGATGGGAAACATTCAACAATAAATTCAAAAGAACGCCAAACTGCATGGAAGTCTTGTGCTGTGCAATTTAGCATCAGTAAAAAATCAATAGCCTAACAATGAAGATACCACCCTATGAAATATAAATTAACTCACCCAATGTCATAATCTTGCTCCATTAGATTTTGAAGCTCTTCAGCCTGTTCAAGAACAAAAAGCAACATGAAATACAAAATGGCCAAAAAAAAAAAAAAATATTATCATGGAGCTCTTGCTAAAACATCAATGCTGGACTCACAGTATCTTCATCAATATCATCATCATCTTCGGGGACTTGAGGGGGATTGAAGAAGTTAAAAAAACTTTCACAATCTTCAGTTTTAGTTATTGGCTTGGTATTCTTTGATCCCTTCTTAGGTTTCTTTTTAAGAAGCTTCTGTGTTAAGCATTTTCCAGGATACCATTCAATCTCAGTCCTGGAAAGAACCAGTTAAAATTTAGTTATGAAGGGAATTTGCAAAACACTGTCCTTAGACTAAATGAATTAAACAGTATGAAACTAAAATATGAATTTTTTTTAGAATTCCAGTGACATTGAAAAGAATTTACCCTATTGCCTTCTCCAGAATAGGCTCATCTTCATCAATCATGTGATATGTTTTTGTCAAAATGGAGTTCTTGAAGTATGGATTGGTTTCAAAACAGAACTCAAGCTTAAAACCCTTGGGATCATCTATACGAAACCACTTGATATCTTTGAGATATTTAAGAGCTCCTTCATCACGCTCAGAAATCTGAAATCCAGCAAACAAAAAATTAGAAGAGGCAAAAGGAAAAAAAAAAAAAAAAAATTGGGAGAGGCACCGAGTACAAGATAACAACATACTGAATCAACAAACCTCTTCGGCTAGCACTTCATTAGTCTTCATTGCAGTGAGCCAAAAATCAGGAACTCCTTTCCCTGGTTGGAAATACCAAAATATCATGCTACAGATACTACAATTAAATAAAAAGTTCAGTACTGCATTCAAAGGCTACCTTCAGCAGATTTATTTTCTGCTTTGTTCACTGCAGCTTCATCTGTAACACCATCAACTTCAACCAAACCATTCACAATCTCATATCGCTGCACGGGTTTAGAAGATTATATAAGTGAAAAATGAAAAGTGAAGGATAAACAAATAGATACTTGAGCGAGGTGAAAGACAACTAATATACTCTCGCCAAGACAAAATGCACCTGCAATGCTTTGCAAGGGTATAGCAGAGCAAAATGTAGCTGAGCTACTATAATGATGACTCGAAATTTTAATTGGTTCAACATAAAAATGGGCACCTTTTAATTCAATCTTGTGATAAAGGCATACTGAACATGTTCCATAACTGAGTTAAAAGGAAGTCCTTGCACCTTTAGTGCATGTTTCAACTTCAATTCTCAAGAAACATATGAATGCACAAGCATGAGCAGCACATGCACACGCAAAGGATCATGGGAATAAATCAAATCACCACTCTTATCATTCATGCACATTGAACTCATAAGATACCTTGCTGTAAAGTGGTTGATACATCTTTTGGTATTTAGCTTCGAGAGCTGCTCTTTCCTCAAAAAATTTTTCTTCCAAGTCGTCATGTTGAATCTGTAAATAAAAATAGTTTAGAATGATCTACAAACAAAAATCCAATATCCATTTCTGTTCACCTCCCTAATAATGATAATTCAGACAATCTGAATTGTAAGTGAAAATTAAGCCAGGCAAAAGAGCAACACAAGGCAACATTAAAATGTAAAAGAGTTTGTTTAAAGACAATATAAAGGGAAAAGATAGAAAAAATTGTTCACATAAGAACCTTGAGTGCCTCCCCTACACTCCTTTTTGGGCATAGATAGGGTGCGTGCTTGTGGCCAGCAAAATGCAGATCATATGATTTCCTACTATTTAGAATGATCTGTTTGTCAACAGGCTCAGGTTAACAAGACAGACTGCAAATACCCAGGTTCAGTAACAAGTATTTATTTCATGAAGGAAAGTTCGTGTATATTTTATTAGAATAATAAGAACACGATTAAGAATAGAACATTCATCTTATCATATACTGCCCACCATAAATACACATCAAATATACATAATAAAGAAGAAAATATTACTATGCTTCAGATTGCCATAACACAAGTATTTAAGAAAAAAAAAGAAGAGCAATATATAAGAAATAACATGCCTGGATCTCTCTGAGAGCCTCGACTCTCTTCCTGACTTTTGGCGACAGATTCTGAAGCTTATTCTGCAAAAACCTCTGTTGCATCAGCTAATACACTAAACCCATAACCCAGAGAGAAAAAGGGAACAGAAATAACTGACCTTAAGAAGCTCCTCAGCGTTAACAGCTGCCAAATGTAAAATCAAAAAATAACCACTTCAAATCTTAAAAATCAGAGAGAGAGAATGAGCTAGGGTTTTGGGTTTAATGGTTACCGGGGAGAGCGGCGCCGACATCAGCCATGTTAACAGCATCGTCCTTGTTGTTGCTCATTGAGTCGCAGACGCGGAGATGCAGAGAGTGCCGAGGATGCAAAACCCTAAAACCCCAAACAAACCCTAGAGATTTGGTTATGGAGAGATGGAGAACTGAAGAAGAACCCTTGTCCCTCGCTCTCTCCTTGTCTCGCGCAAAACCCTTAGCCAGCATCCATTCACCCTTTATTGCGTTCCATAGGGGTTGGCCGCGATTTGGGCGCCGACCTTTTTGGCGAGGGTGAACATTTTTTATGGTTGTGTTTGGGTGAAGCAAATGGAATTCATTTTTTGCTTTTTGGTAGGGTAAGTTGGACTCTAAAACCATGTTCCCCCTTACCCAGCCAAACTTTAATTTGTCTGGCCATCACATTAATACTTATAAAATAATTTTTGTTATAAAAGATATAAGAAAATAAATAAAGATGAGACAGAATATTACATGATTCGATTATACCTACTTTACTAACGAATGAGATAAAAAACTTCACTATCTCGTAGAAAATTACAAGATGACTTAGAACCAGTCTTGTACAAAATATGTCCGACATTATATAAGATATTTCTTTTTTCTTTATCTCTCATTTTTTTTTCTATATACCATACTTACTTCAAGCATGCAATGTGTGTATACAAATGTGAGGGGTAGGGTGTCCTTTTATAAGGTAATATGGATAACAAAGAATTTATTGGGATGGAAAAAACTGAAGTGGTGGAAAATGAAAGAGTAGAAGATAAGGGGTGATACATATTTTTCACAGCACTCCCCCTTAAATGTCACCTATATATTAAGTCTTTCTGCTAAGATCTTTAAGATGTCTCATTCCGATAAGATGAACCAATTTACTTGAATGTTGTAGTAGACAAAGTTTTGGTGAACAAATCTACTGGATTATCACTTGATCGGATCTGATGAACATTTATATCACTATTCTTTTGGAGTTCATGTGTATAAAAGAATTTTAGAGAGATATATTTTGTTTTGTCACTTTTTATGTATCCTCCTCTTAGTTGATGTAAAGTTTACTGTAATCCCAAGAGGGGGGTGAATTGGATTTTTTAAAGTTTTTTCTCTCCTAGGTCAAATAGTCAGCAACAGTATTTCACAAGCCTATGGTCAATCTAGAACGTATATAAAATAAATTGATAAATACAACTAAATGAAATTTGTACAAATAAATTAACCAAGCATGCGCAGAATAGAAAAGCAAGTAAAGTAGAGATAACACTAGATATGTTTTCGAGGTTCGGCAAATGTGCCTACGTCCCCGCGCCAGCTCACAAGCCCAATGATTCCACTACGACTCACTTAACGGGTGGAGCGGCACCAGTTATAACCAGGTCAAATTATCGGGACTGACCTCAACCTTTACATACAATCCTTCCGGGTTAGATTATCACCCCTTCAGGTCACGTTTAAAATACAACAGATTCACAATATAAATTTCGTGTACAAAATATGTGCTTCTTCAACAAGCAAATTTGTACTAGTATAATCAATGCACAACAAACAAATAAAAACAATAAGCTCGGTGCAAATATGTGAAATAACACTCAAGGTAATGTCAATAATCAATCAAGTGTGAGAGTGTATTATCAATCTATCTTTGAAACAATATATAAATATATATCAACCACAAATAGGGTTTCAAAGATTTCCAAGGATATAATCAAAATATCTCAAAATGATTTTCACAAGTTTAAGCACAAGAGATATTTTCAAAGCAAGTTTGTCAAAAAAATTTCTACAAAACACAAGACAAACCTAAGAGTCTTGCAATAAAAAATGTAAAGAATCACAAGCTAATAAAAAGTTTTCCCACCAAATGAATATTGATTAACTCAAGGGGGAAACTTTTGGGCTCAACTCTCAATAAAAAATCAACAAACAATTTGCAAGTATAGGAGTTTGAGCATTAGTAGGACGTGTAGGATCACTTAAAATACTCTCACTTAAAAATATTTTACAATAGATAGAGCAAGGGAAGAATATATGGCTTATATGTGAAGAAAGTGCTCTCAAAATTTCAGAGGATATTTTTCTTAATCAATTTACTAATTTGGTTATTAATCTTTGCAAATGAACACATGTATATAGCTTCACCCAAAAAAATAACCGTTCGGATATAGAGGGGATTATTAAATTTGTTTAAAACCAATTTAACCTTAATAACCCTGTGTTACTGCAGTTAAAAATTTAGCAACCTGAGAGTTTCGATCGACTACATTTTAAGTTCGGTTGACTATATTTACAAGTTTGGTCGACCTAGCCACTTTTGAACTACAGAATATAGTCGGCTAAATCAGGGCGTTTACAAACCCTTCGAGGTTTGGTCAGCTATATTTGAGTTTGGTCTTCTGTTCATCTAGTTCAGTTGACTCAATCATAAATGAACTAGAAGTTCGGTCGGCTAAATTGTTGGGTGTCAGACATGTGCGAGTTCGGTCGACTAAGGAAGACACCTTCAAAAAGATATAGTTGACCGAATGAAATAAACAAGTTGACTATTGGTCAATTTGGTCGACTGAGGCATTTATAATGCACTGAATTCGGTCGACTGAAACTCGTTTACACTTAAGATTTTGGTCCTAATTTTGAGTATTGTTATGTGCAGGGACTTAGGATCTATCTAAGGTCATTTTGAGCTTATGGATCCTACCATGCATGTCATGCATTAATTATTATAGACCTTTTGATTATTATTACAAAACCAACTGAAAATAAATATTAAATACAAATGTAAACACTTTTTCTTCATTTTCCTTGGAGTCACCATACGCCACCAAGAGATATGATTCTTCTCAATTTTGTGCATAGTAATCCTGCACACAAACTCAGGGCATAGGTTAGATACAAAGGTATTTGTCATTATCAAAATGGGATATGACCAATAGGGTCAACAGTTAAGCTATGCGTGCAACTTTGTCTTCATATAAAACTATTGGAATATCCTTGATTGATTGAAGATCACAATTTTCTTGGATATGAGAAATCATTTATCAAAGCCACACGCATTCTCTACTAGCTTCATGGATAACTAGTATTTCTGAATTATTGGAGGATGTTGATGTAATCATCTGCTTTATTGATGTCCAAGATATAGCAGTTTTTTCGTAAAGAAATATATATCCAGTTTGAGATTTAGCATTGTGAGAATCAGATAGATATCAAACGTATGCATATCCTACTAGTTGAGATTTGGAATCAAATGAGTAGAATAGACTCAAATCAGATGGTCCTCTCAAATAGCATAGAACGTGCTTAATTCCATTCCAGTGTCGCCGAGTAGGAGCAGAACTATATCTTGTTAGTAGATTTACAAAAATTGTAATGTCGGGTCTTGTACAATTGGCCAGATACATTGGAGAGTTGATAGCACTTAAATATTATACTTCAGGACCAAGTAATTCCTCCCCCTCATCATGAGATTGAAATGGATCCTTCTTAACATAAAGTGATCAAACCATCATTAGAGATCCCAAAGGATGAACTTTGTCCATATAGAATAGCCTTAATATCTTTTCGGTATATTTAGATTGATGAACAACAATTTCGCCATTTACATGTTCAATTTGTAGGTCAAGACAATATTTTGTCTTTCCTAAATCTTTCATCTCAAATTCTGTTATTAAATAATTAGCAGCTTTAGTGAGTTCTTCAAGAGTCCCAACTAAATTCAAATCATCAACACAAAAAGAAATTATAGCAAATCTGAATTCTGATCTTTTAATAAAAATGCATGGACAAATTGGATCATTTATGAATCCTTCTTTCACAAGGTACTCACTTAATCAATTATACTACATGCGTTCAAATTGCTTTAATCCATATAAAGAACGTTGGAGTTTAATTGAATATAAATTTCTAGGTTTTGTTTCAGGCAATTTAAATCCTTTAGGGATTTTGATGTGTTCCGAAATATGCTTATTTAGTCCCCCATTTACCTATGCGATGTTCTTATTTTCTTCGTAATTATCACTTCTTGTCATTGTTTGGAGTTACATGTGGTATGTTTGATGTTTCAGGAAATCGGAGCTTAAATCAAGGAGTTAAGCAGTGCAAATAGTCAATGCAACAACTTGGAAGCACAAGGCTCGACCAAGTGCTCGACTAGGTCTCTAAGGCTTGGAGTCAACTAAAGCAAAATGTCCCTGATCGACCATGTGGTGCGACTAAGGAGTCATAAGGGGCGACCAGGTTGAGCTAGAAGACTTCAAAGTGCTAATTAACATCAAGATCATAGAGACCCTGGATTAGGGCGCAACCAGTAGACCTTGGACGTGTGGCCTAGTCAACGAATGCCATCGACTAAACATGGAACTAATTGAAGTTTTTCAGAATGTGTCAACTAAGGTGTGACGAGGAGACCTTGGCAGTGCGACCAAGTCGACTTGGATCGACTTCAGTAATCTGCTTTGCGAGATTTTTGACGATTGTTTCCTGATTTGAATTTCAGCGTGTGTAAACCCTAAAGGGTATAAAATTAAACTTTGAAGAGATTTTGACGATTGTTTCCTGATTTGAATTTCAGCGCGTGTAAACCCTAAAGGGTATAAAATTAAACTTTGAAGAGATAATTAGGGGTTCCTTTTGGTTCCTTTTTGTTCCTATGGGTTCCTTTTAGATAGTTTTTAGCCGTCAAGTTGTATTGTTTTCATTTAATTTCGGATTGCAGTAGTTTAGTTGCATTTTTGTTTATGTTTTGTTTTTTATTATGAATTTCAATAAAAGTTGTGTTTAAAGTTTTGTTCATTCATTATCTTGTCTTTATGATTTATTGCTTGCATGATGAATAGCTAATTTATCTGTTCTCTTGTTGTGATGAAACCCTAAGCTAGATTCCCATAGCTAGGATTCAGTCAACTGTGCATAATAGGGTTTGGTTGCTAGAAAGGAATTCATGTTCGCTAGATAAGGTATACCAGTTCTCCCGATCGTGCTTCGGACTATTGGTGCGAACCCGACTATGCTATACTACTCTAGAGGATTACTTGTCTCTGTTTAGGGTTCATATGATGCGTTTGTATTAGGATGAACCGTTGAAACCCCATTACGGATAATTAACCAAACC
The DNA here is from genome assembly GCF_029873635.1 of Malania oleifera. NCBI lineage: Eukaryota > Viridiplantae > Streptophyta > Magnoliopsida > Santalales > Ximeniaceae > Malania > Malania oleifera. The sequence goes on along the minus strand of NC_080422.1, from coordinate 82,170,252 downwards.
TAGTTATTGTGAATAACGACTTAGGGTGGATTCGCGATCAGGGAATTACTTTTCCATAAGGAATTCAATTTAATTAATTTTATTTTGTATTTTAAATGGAAAACCCCAAATCCAATCTTTTCTTATTGTTTCAGCGTAGTATAAATTAGACCTGAGGATCGACACCCAACTTACTCATTGTTTTATGAAACTTGGAAGTAGTTAGGTTTATAAATTTTATCTTTGGTAGTTAAGGACCCAAACCTTGGCGAAGCTATCAAATTTTGGTGTCATTGCTGGGGACTCACTTACGGTAGTGAGCCAAAATTAGTGTAGTTTACTATGTGATTTTTATTTTCTTTGTTCTTTTATTTTTTTCTATTATTTGAAGTCTTGATATTCTATGCTAAAGTGTTATATGCAGAGTTTGAGATCTCTGGAACCCAAACTAGTGCCTATTGACACTAAGATTAAAAGATCTTGTAGGTCGGTCAGGAAATCCAGTTTTAGTCCAGAGTTAGCTGAGTCCTCTGAATCTAAAGTCATATCCGAATGCCAATCGGTTCTGGCTTTCCATAATCAGAATCAAAACTCGGATTGTTTTACTCCCCGTCGACCTACGGTGGAGGAGCAACCTCTTCAGCCTCTAAGGGACTATTTCACTCCCAATGCATACACATTGCCGTCTTGCATTCGGTTCTCGGATGTTGAGGTGGCATAATTTGAAATCAAGACCTCAATCATCTCGATGCTTCCTAACTTCTATGGGAATTCCTTTGAAAATCCTTATAAGAATCTTGATGAATTCTTCGAAATTTGCTTAACCATCTGCATATCCAATTTTGGTGATGACGTAGAGACTCGAAAAATAAAAAAAATAATAATAATAAAATAAGCAAGAAAAAGGAGAATTTGGTTTGGCACAAGACAAACCATTTATGGTTTTGGGTGAGCTTAGAAAACCGTCGACGGTTTTGAGTTACCACAGCCTAGTAAGGGTAAAACGGTAAAAATCAGTTTGGTTAAAAACCAAACCATCGACGGTTTTGCCCAGGGTCCAAAACCTATAAATAGGTTTCAATTCATTTTTTTAGGTTAAAACTTATTCCTTTTCCCCTCTATCTCTAGTTGTGGTAGTCTCTCTCTCTCTCCTTGATTTTTCACTCGGTTTAAGTTCGAATCGAAGAAGAAACGTCATATTGAGATCCTAGTGACATTTCTATGCAATTTAACCGAAGCGATTTTGTGAGTTAGGCTTCCCAAGCACCACTCCAAAACCAGGGTAAGTGATATTTTTTAAAGTTTAATCAGTTGTTGAGAGTGTGTGGGTATAGGAAATATTTAATGGTTATTATTATTCTGGGGTTGAGTTAATTAAATTAGGGTATATGGATATAGGGTCTTGTGTGAACGTTGTAGGCACTGTTTAGGATCCCTGTAGGCATATCTCCAGGAATCAGGTAAGAGGAATAAATTATGTCAGGTACTTTGAAAATTAACTTAATTAATTAAAAGTATGAGAATATGAAAAATAATGTATATATAGTTTTCTCACATATTAGACATTTGAAAATACCAGTTGAATTATCATGTATTTATCTGGGAAAATATTATTTTATGAAATATCATTTATAATTTGTGTGGCATGAGAAATGTAATTTATGCTAGTTTATGATGAAATGTGATATATATATACTGGTCTATGGAAATATTGAAAATACAGATATGATATTTTGATACTGGAAATGTGATTTATACAAATATGATAATTTGATATTGAGAAATGTGATATTTATACAAACATGATTTTTGATACTGAGGAATGAAATGATAGAAATGATAATGGTCATAATGAAATTATTAGGGAATAATTGTGGAAATGAAAACCCTAATGGATCAGTGATTTATATGAGAGCATGGTACCATTGTTAGGATATGAGTTAGTGCAACCACACTTCTCGGGGAGAGTGTTGGTATTGGCAGTCGATTAGGCCTGCGAAGAGATGTTGACCTCCCTTGGGTTCGAACTAGACTGCGGTGGGCCAATTGTACTACAGACGAGAATTGTTTTGACTTAACCTGGTAGGCCTACTATGGTTTAAGTCCCGCCTTCAGGCCGCACAACCCGGTCATGTGGGGTGATTATATGACGGTGATGTATGTTTGTCCTCATGATGGTTTCTCATTACAAACATGATAAATCTACATTTACAGACATGTTAGGTTTTAGACCCAGGAAAATGTATTGAGCAAGTACATATTTTTGAGAAAAAATATATGGTTGCAAATGTATATATATGTATAAGGATATGAGCACAGTTATTATGATTTCTCAGTTAAATTTAATTATTTAATGAATGTGTTTCTAGAACCGTAAAACTCATTTGCCACACACTGATAATAATTTATTCCCTTACTGAGAGGTGTCTTACCCCTATAAATTCCAACATTTCAGGGAATCCAGGAAACCAGACTTGAGCGCTCTAGGGAAGGGATAGACTGTGTTGCCTAGGGTGAGTTCTAGTGTGACCCTGGGGTGTGTAAGGATGTATTATGTGTTTTTGGGAATGGATTGTGGATGTATTATGTTTTGGGATTTGTGTATATATTTCGGAGATGGTAGTACTCTGGTATTGTATATGGGATGTATGTATATAATGCTTTCACTATGTTGTAGTATAACTTATGGACTGTTGTATTCGGTTACCCACTTGGGGGTCGGGTGGTATATATATGGTATCAGTGTTTTATGTAAAAAAAAATGTATATATATATATATATAGTAGAATTTTCGGGTCGTCACAGATGATGCCCTTCGCCTTAGGCTATTTTCGTTCTCTTTTAAGGACAAAGCCAAGTATTGGCTAAATTCTTTAGAGCTAAACTTGGTGACCACCTAGGCCACCATGCAATATGAATTTCTTAAAAAGTACTTCCACATCAGGAAGACTAATTAGCTAAGGAAGGCTATCACTAGTTTTTTACAGATAAATGGTGAGCAATTTTTTGAGACTTAGGAGCGTTTTAGGGACCTTCTACATAAATGCCCACATCATCAAGTCCCTAGGTGGAAATTAGTTCAAACATTCTATGAGGGATTAGCTGAGCGAGATCGATCCATGGTCGACGTATCTTGTGAAGGTACTTTCCTCGCAAAGCATGAGAATGAGGCTTGGACACTCTTTGAGATCCTTGCCGAGAATTCTCAGCAACACAGCATTGCCGCTCATAAACCTACCCAACCTTTTTCTTCCTATTATAAGGGACTTTACGAGTTAGAAGCTGGCCATGAGCTCTCACCCACTTTACACACCATCGTTAAGAAGCTTGATCAGGTCCTTTCCTTAGGACAACCATCTCAGCCAGTAATGTGTGCAGAGTTATGCGCCATATGCTCCGATCCATCTTATACTTGTTACACTTGCCCCCATACGCCTCCTACACTTGAGTTTGTGCGGGAGGAAGTTAAGTCCACCCACAATTGGTACGATACACTGGCCAATGATCCATATTCCAATAAGTACAATCCTGGGTGGGGTCGGCATTCTAACTTCTCCTAGAGGCCAAAAGCTCTGAGATTTCTAGCCCCAAGACCTCAACAATCACAAAATGCTCTACCTCCTCAATCTTTTCAAAATCAATATCAGAAAAATCCTTTTATGCCTATTCCCATCACCAAGCTTATCAACCTCCACCTCCTCAAAAACCTCAATATGATCGTTATTTTCAGGAGATAGTGTAACGACCTAAAAATTCATACCATTTTTTTTCTAATAATATATAAAACATACTGATAATCATTTTACTCTAATACCCCAATATTATCTGCTATAACATATCAGGCCCCAAGAGGGCATTGAGGAAAATCCCATTCACAAAATAAAATACCTATGAAGCGGAAAACATAAGTCATACATCCATATTTACAATACCAGAATCCAATATTATCTCAAAACATACATACATAATTATACATCATCCCAGCATCTTTTCCCCAAATACTCCTAAATACTACTCAAAAATACAATCCCCTAATACCACTTACCCTACATACATGGTAGTGTAAGCGACCTCTCTACCTATGAACCTGACCTGCTCGTCTAGCTGGATCATCTGAAAAATGTTAATTTACTGGGATGAGACAACACTCAATAAGAAGAAATATGCTATTACTAGTGTATGACAGTTGAGTTTACATAAATAATTTTATGATAAATAACTGAACTGAGATATCATGTAAATACTGTGTAACTCACACTTACATGGTTTAAAATACAACTGTATTATCCGAGTTTTCTATTTATTCATACTGCTAAGAATATAATATATTTGTTGTTATTCTGTAAATCTATATATATAACTGAGTAATATCCCTGGAAATCTATATGTCATGATTTAACCCTTTATGACAAAGTTGTGCAGCCCGTAGGTTGGACCTAACTCTGGTTGGCCTACCAGGATAAGTCACTTGAATACTCTACCAATCCTCAGTCCGACCTTTACTGCAATCCCTTCAAAGGCATGGTACTGGTATCTACCTCGTCAAACCGGCCTCCTCAACCCAGGAATCTAGGGAGACTGCAATTCTTCCATAGGCACGGTGGACGGAATTCATACACTATTTGAGATATGTGGTTGCACTTTGATTTGGAATAGCAACGATATCGTGTCCTGCTTACTGAATTTGTCTGAAATAATTAATCTAACTGAAATAATTCATCATGGATCTGATGTTGTATAATACTAACATATATAATTATCTTACTGTTTCATTATAATTCCAAAATAACCATAACACTATAAATGTGATATGAAATACTATAATATCTGACTGAATAATCTGTAATATCTGAGTGTTATGGTTTTGGAAAATCATGGAATTCTGTAAATACTGTAAAATATCTATCTGTAAAATATATCTATCTGAATAGTATCTATCTGTAAAATATATCTGTTTGTATAATATCTGATAAAGCATATCTCTGTGCAAAAATACTGTAAATCATGATATTCCGAAAACTACATATACACTGACTGAGCAAATACCTATTCATGCCACACAAATAATATAGTTTATACCTTGTATCTTAATAAACAAATACTATACTTTACTGATAAAATTTTCTGAATTTACTAGCATATCATATTTCCCTTACCTTGGCTAACTGAACTCGTCTACTGGTTCTAACTCACGCCCACAACATTCATAATTCCATATTCCTGAAATTACACACACACACACACACACACACACACACACACACACACACATATATATATATATATATATATATATATATATATTCCTGTCAAATAAATGAATACCCAGAATAATTTTCATACTCATATTTCCTGAATTATAAACTATTCCTCATCTTACCCGGGTTCCTGAGAACACCCTCTAGATTCCCATAACTTGCCTACAGTAAAAGCCCCAAAAACCCTGAATTCACATCACCCACATAAATCATCTCAAACACCAGTATAACAATATTTACTATTAAATATAGGTTTAGAAAATCTTACAAATTTAATAACCCTTAAATAATCTACTTATCCTGATTTTAGGATGGTTCCCAAACTTCTCAAATCGAAATTCTGCTCCGGTTAGGTTGTAAAGAATCTTCCCAGAATCATCATGGTAGCTTTTGATCATCGAATCGGGGAGAAATGGGGTTGAAAATATAGAGAGAAGTGAGAGAAACCAAAACCTAGTGAGAGAGAGAGAGAGAGAGAGAGAGAGAGAGAGAGAGAGAGAGAGAGAGAGAGAGAGAGAATTGGCTGATTTATTCATCAAAAATATGATTTTTGCGCTTATATAGATGGCTAGGCACGTGGCCTCGTTGACTAGATGAAGAAGGAAGTTCGTCAACAAAAGTAAAGAACTCGTCAACGAATCAATGGGTTTGAAATACACCCTCTCGGTATCTCTTCATCGACGAGATACTGAGACTCATCGACGACCCGTATAAGGGAGTTCGTCGACGAGCCCCGCTTTACCTCCTCTAAATTTTCCTTTCCCTATTCTATTTAATTACTATTATTTTTTGGGTCTTTACATTCTCCCCCCCTTATAAAATTTCATCCTCGAAATTTTCTATCTATGTTATACATTGTCCTTTGAGGAAAATTAGCTACTTATTTTATTACTTACCCTCACTTATGGCGAAGGAATACCATGATCACATTCAAGGTTATAGGAGATTACAAATATTTATACATAAAGGAAAATTATCCCAAAACCAAAATACTAGTTATCCTATATTCTACTATACAACTTATACATCCACAATCCTATACAATATCAAAATAAAACCTACTCTATCTGAATTACTATTGTATCTTCTCTGAATAGTACTGATTCTCACTAAACAAATGTGGGTATTTCTATCGTATCTCCTCCTTTAGCTCCCATGAAACCTCTTCCACTGCATGATTTCTCCATAAGACCTTTACTAATGGAATTCTTTTAGTACGCAACTCCTATTCTTTTTTATCTAAGATATGCACTGGCGTCTCCTCATATACCCTCTCTAAGCTCTAGCTCCTCATAGCTAATCACATGGTAGGGATCTGGGACATATTTCCTCAACATGGAAACATGAAATACATTGTGAATTCTGAATAGAGTTGGTGGTAAAGCTAGCCTATAAGCTACTGGACCCACTCTTTCATGTATCTTGAATGAGCCAATAAGTCTAGGGCTTAGCTTACTCTTCCTCTCAAACCTCATAATTCCTCTCAGCGATGCTACTTTCAAGAACACCTGATCTTCTACTTTAAATTTCAATTTTTGGCGGCGAATATCTACGTAAATTTTTTGCCGACTCTAAGCTACACTGATCCTTTCTTTAATTAATTGGACTTTATCGTATGCCTGTTGCACTAATTCTAGTCCTAAAACTTGCCTCTCACCTAGTTTATCCTAGTATAATAGAGAACGACACATCCTACCATACAACGCCTCGTAAGGTGCCATGCCGATGCTGGCCTGATAGTTGTTATTATATGCGAACTCTACTAACGGCATATACAGGGTCCAACTGCCCCCAAAATCCAACACGCATGCTCGTAGCATATCCTCAAGTATCTTAATCATCCTCTTTGTTTGCCCATTAGTCTGAGGATGAAAAGTTGTATTGAATGATAACTGAGACCCCAAAGCCTCTTGTAAGCTCCTCCAAAATCGTGATGTGAAACGTGGGTCATGGTCTGATACTATGGATACTAGCACTCCATGGGGTCAAACTATTTCCTGAATGTATATCTCTGCTAGTATGTTCATGGGGTAACTAACTTTGATAGGGAGAAAGTGGGTCGTCTTCGTCAGCTGGTCTACAATCACCCAAACGGCGTTCTGCCGTGTAGCGCTGGCGGTAACCCTGAAATGAAGTCCATAGATATATGGTCCCACTTCCACTCGGGAATGTAGAGTGGTTGCAACTGTCCTGCTAGCCTCTGGTGCTCAGCTTTTATCTGCTAGCACATCAAACATTGCTCCATGAATTCAGCTATTTCCCTTTTAATGCCGCTGCACCAAAAGGATTCTCGAAGATCCCGATACATCTTAGTACTGCCAGGATGAATCGTGTACAGGGATCTACCTAGTCTAAGATATCCCTCTTAATCTCAGCATCTGTAGGAACACACAATTTGGTATGAAACCATAGGGCTCCGTCATCTAATATACAGAACTCCTCTCCCTGTCCGTCTTGCACCTTTTCTATCAACTCTACCAACTCTGCGTCATTTCTCTAAGCAGCTTTAATTCTTTCTTGTAAGGTAGGCTGTAACACCAGGTTGGAAACAAATGTCTGGTGACGATCCTCTACTAACTCTACACCAAGTCTCTCCAAGTCCATCCAAATCAGATGCTAAATCTCCACTGCAGACAATGCTACTCCCACTGACTTCCAATTCAGTGCATCAGCCACCACATTTGCTTTCCTTGGATAGTAGCTAATCGTACAATCATAATATTTAATAAGCTCTAGCCATCTTCTTTGCCTCATATTCAATTCCTTCTGAGTGAAGAAATACTTAAACTTTTGTGGTCCATGAAGATTTCACATTTTCCTCTCTATATAGATAATGTCTCTAGATCTTGAGAGCATACACCACCGCAGCTAATTCTAAATCATGCATAGGATAGTTCTTCTCATATTCTTTAAGTTGTTTAGATGCATAAGCAATAACTCTCCTGTGCTGCATCAACACGCACCCAAGTCCCATCTAGGACGCATCACTATATATGACAAATCCATCCTCTCTTAATAGAATAGCTAACATCAGAGCAGTAACTAGTCGTTGTTTCAACTCTTGGAAGCTCTGCTCACAGTCATCGGACCATTCAAACCTTGCATTCTTCCTCGTGATCCATGTCAAGGGACTTGATAATTTGAAAAAGTAATCCATAAAATGCCTGTAGTACCCTACTAAACTAAGAAAACTCCTAACCTCCTGAACGTTTCCTAGCCTCGGCCAATCTACCACTGCTTCTATCTTACCTGGATCAATTGATATGTCGTCTTCAGAGATCACATGCTGAAGAAAGGTGACATGCCTCAGCCAGAATTCACATTTCTTGAATTTTGCGTACAACTTTCTTTCTTTCAATATCTGCAACACAACCTCAAATGATGCTCGTGCTCACCAAAACTCTTCGAGTAAACCATCATATCATCTATAAATACCATAACAAATTGGTATAGATCCTGATGGAACACCTGATTCATTAGATCCCTAAGCACTGCCGGTGCATTAGTTAATCCAAACGGCATTACAAGGAATTTGTAGTGTCCATATCTGGTTCGAAACGTTGTCTTCGAGACGTCTTCTGCTTTAACTTTCACCTGGTGGTAACCCGACCGAAGGTCCATCTTAGAATAGACTTGGGTCCCCTGGAGTTGATCAAATAGATCGTCGATTCTAGGAAGAGGGTATTTATTCTTGATTGTCACTTTGTTTATCTCTCTGTAATCAATACACATCCTCATGGTCCCATCCTTCTTTTTCACAAACAAGACTGGCGCTCCCCAGGGCAACACGTTGGGCTTGATAAAACCTTTATCTAACAACTCATGTAGCTAGTCTTTCAATTCTTTCAATTCAGTTGGAGCCATTCTCTAAGGCGCTTTAGATATTGGTGCCATCCCTGGAAGCAGATCAATTACAAATTCTATCTCCCGATCTGGTGGTAAGCCAGGTAACTCCTTTGGAAAAACATCTAGAAATTCTCTAGTTACTGGAATATAAGATTGTTTCAGTTCTTCTTTTGGAATTTCCTTTGTATAGGCAATATAACCTTGGCAACCACCCTGAAGTAGCTTCCTTGCTTGAATAGCTGACACTAACTGTGGCGAGGCACACGCACGTGAACCTATAAATTTGAATTTTTGCTCACCTAGGGGTCTAAAAATCACTTCCTTTTGATGACAATCTATGCTGGCGTGATTAGCTGCTAGCCAATCCATACCCAATATTACATCAAATCCCCGTATATCAAGTACCACAAGATCAGCTAGTAGTACATTCTCATGAATGTCAATTGGAAAATTTTTGAGTATCCTCCTACACTTAATTACTAATCTAGTCGGTGTGGCAACTAGCAATTCAACATCTAACTATTGTGCCTCAACCCCAGATAACTTAGCATATCCCGACGATACGAAAGAATAGGTGGCACCTGTGTCAAATAAAACAACAAATTTATATGGTAAAGCAACAATAATACTCGTCACGATGTCTTCAAAAGCCTTAGCATCTCCCGGCGTCAATGTATAAACCCTCGCTGGTGCCGTGTTCCTCTACTGACCTCCACATGGCGCCTAGTAACCACCCCGAAATGGTCTACGAACTGGTGCCTGGGTCGGCGGTCCTTAACATGACCAAGACTTATGATCGGGTCTCCCACAATGATAGCAGACATTCTCACCCATCCTACATTCACCTAGATGCCTCTGGCTACATTTGGGACAAATGGGGTAAGCCTGCTCACCCTGAAACCCTCAATGTCCTATCATCTGCCTCTGACCTCCTCTATACCGATCTCCTCTCCATGGGCCCTAACTGGAACCCACCTGAAAAATCTGGAGGCGTGGCCCTCTTCCTCTGGCTCAGTACTCCTACATCTATCTGCTTGCTCTCATCTGCTACTGTGGCTTTGTCAACTAACTTAGAGAAGTCCTGTATCTTTAGTACTGCCACCTTCTTATATATATCTCGCCTCAAACCCCTCTCAAACATCCTAACCTTCTTGACTTCATCTGGCACTATATATGGAGCAAATCGTGACAGCTCAATAAATTTCCCCACATACTACTGAACTGTCAATGGCCCCTGCGTCAAACCCAGAAACTCATGCACTTTAGCCTCTCTGATAGTAGCAGGAAAATATCTATCAAAGAATATGTCTCTGAATTGAGCCGAGGTCATAGGCACTGGTATGGGTCTCTGCCCCTCGAGTAATATAGTGGTCATCCACTATCTCTCGGCCTCCCTTGTCAACTTATATGTGGCATAAAGAACCCTCTGCTCGTCGGTGCAATGAAGCACCGCTAGTATTTTCTCTATTTCTTGCATCCAACTCTCAGCAATTGCAAGATCAGTTGCTCCTAAAAATGCTGGAGGGTTAATCTTTGTGAACTTCTTTATTATACACCCCTACGCTGAAGATGGACCTCCCTGCTCCCTAGAGCTTCGTGCAATTTCAGCCATGACCTATTGAGCTATGCTGCGTAAAACAGCATCTGAATCTCCACCGCCTATGTTAGAGGGCCCTTGTAACGACCCAGAAAATATTGATATTCAAATATTAAAGATAGAGGAAAAATGGAAACAAAAACAGAAGAAGCCATTCACGTTCATCAACGACATCACATTTTGGGGATAATAATAATAAATTTCAAGGAATTGCCAGGGCTTCGTCGACGAGTACATAAGGAATTTCGTCAATGAATACAGGGCTTCGTCGACCAGCACATAAGAAAATTCATCGACGAATACAGGGCCTCGTTGATGAGAAAATACCGAGAGGGGGTATGGAGCAGCCTGAATTTCGTCGACAAATATAGGGACTCGTCAACGAATTTAATGAAAGGCTCGTTGATGAGGTGATGTGTCTCATCGACAAATTTGGCAGTATAAATATTTGAAAATCAGGATTTTTATCCATATACCAGCGCCTCTCTCTCTCTCTCCTCTCTCTCTCTACGAAACCTTTCCTTTCTCTCTTCGATTCCAGCCCCACCAGTCGCTGGATCGACGATCCGAAGCTACCACGACGCTCCTGGCGGAGTTCTCTACAAGTTTGTCGGAGCAGATCGTCGAGAAAACAAAGTTGAATTTCATCCCAAATTCAGGGTAAGGTCTTTTATTCAGTTTTTGACTTCTTAGTAGTTATAGGAAATGATGTAGGCTAAGAAATACTGATGTTTTGTTTTGGGGGATTGTGTTTTCAGGATGTTGAGTTAGGAACCCTGCGGGTATAGAGCCAAAATTTTGTAGGGACTTTTCAGAGTTAAGGTAAGGGAAATATGCTATGCTAGGAGTTTATATAATGTTAATAAAGATTTCATAAGACACATATTTACTCCAGTATATTATACAGTATTTACAGAATATGAATTTAAATGTTGTGTGGCCTGAGTGGATTTTCATGTGATGAAGAAATTTATATAGCTTTTATAATGTATCATACTATACGGAATACACAGTTATTGACAGTATATACAGTTTATATAGTTTTTCCAGTATATGAGACTATACAGAATATATATATATATATATATATATATTCACAGAGAATATACACAGAATGTACATGCATATATAGTTTTTATATGAATAGTTTTATGAAACAGATATGTACATATATATATATATCCACATGTATACAGTTACTCAGATCAGTATTTATATTACAGCTTTACACAGAACAGTAATCCAGAGTTATAGCATGTTATGTTTCCTATTACCATAATATACAGAGATACAGACAGATATATATATTTATATGTAGAGTAGCATCAAGATGCTACGGATACAGTACACAGAAATTACAGAATACATAGCACAGAAAGATAGAGTTACGGTAATTTTGGAAACATGATGGAAACAGTAAAAGAGTATATATGTATATATGTATATAGTATTAGATCCTTGTGGAAAGATTTCAGACAGATACAGTATATATATAGATTACAGAGCATGGTACTGTTGCTATATTCAAATAGAGTGCAACCGCACATCTCAGATAGTGTGTGGGTACCGTCTAACCGTGCTCGGAGAGGATGCAGCTCCACAGTACGCTGGGTAGAGGGGGCCGGTTAGACGAGGTAGCAGCCAGTCCCGCTCCTAGGAGAGGATGCAGTTTGGCCGGGCCAAGGTAGTGTAGAGTATATTGACTTATCTGGAGGGCCGACCAAATAGAGTCCCGCCTACGGGCCGCACAACCCTGTCATGAGGGGTCAAATCATGACGTACAGAGTCCTAGGGAATAAGTACAGTTATATCTATATGTATACAGTTTTACAGTATATGATGACTATAATACGATATTATCAGTATGAAAAGTAGAAAATACATACGATACAATACATTTTAAATTGAGCAAGAAAGGTATGTTTTACAGATTATTTATTGCATTACAGTTCAATTGCTATTTTTAAGTATTCTTAACTTAGTTGCCACACACTAGTAATAGCATATTTTCACTTACTGAGCGTCGACTCACTTTATTACTCTAACATTTTTCAGGTGAGCCAGTGAGGCGAGCAGATCAGGCTCATGAATAGAGTGTAGCTCAGATCACCCTGGTTATAGGGTGAGTTTTTGTCAGAGTGGTGTATGTTTTTGGATAGATGACATTGGAGGGACGTTTTTGTATGGTTTGTAGATTCTAGATTCTGGTATTGTACAGTTTATGTATAAATGGTTTTATGATTTATGTTTCCGCTGCGTAGGAATGTTTATTGTATATTTATGAAAAAAAAATGGTATAAATTTTGAGGGTGTTACAGCCCTACTCCATCATCGCCGCTAGCGTGAGCACTACCACCTCCAGGGTCTATCCCGCAATAACACCAATTTTTTATGAGAACCCAAACCTCATAATACTATTATAACTAAAATATCCTCACACACTTATCATTTATTTAAGGTCTAGTTATACTGTATATAAAAGAAACCAACGATAGTTTACTATGGTTTTCCTGAAATCGTCACCCTAGGAAAAACACAAAAACCACCTCAAAATTCTTGCTTCCAGATCGTAGAACAGAACCCTAAATTCTCACTCTAATTTCCCAACCTCGACTCACTGATATTTTGTTCTTTCTTTCTCCAAAAATTTCATTCCTACATTCTACTATTGTTTTTCGTTGCACTCTAGAGTTTACTTAACATAACAACCTAGGCTCTGATACCAAATGTAACAACCTGAAAATTCATACCATTTTTTTTCTAATAATATATAAAATATACTAATAATCATTTTACTCTGATACCCCTATATTATCTGCTATAACATCTTAGGCCCTAGGAGGGCACTGAGGAAAATCCCGTTCACAAAATAGCATACCTATGCAGCAGAAAACATAAAGTCATACATCCATATTTATAATACCAGAATCTAGTATTATCCCAAAACATACATACATGATTATACATCATCCCAGCATCTTCTCCACAAACACTCCCGAATACTACTCAAAAATGTAATCCCCTGATAACACTTACCCTATAGATAGGGTAGTGTAAACAACTTCTCTACCTGCGAGCCTGATCTGCTCGTCTAACTAGATCACCTTAAAAATGTTAATTTACTGGGACGAGACAACGCTCAGTAAGAAGAAATATGCTATTACTAGTGTGTGGCAACTAAGTTTATATAAATAATTTATTGATAAATAACTGAACAAAGATATTATGTAAATACTATGTAACTCACACCTACATGGCTTAAAATACAACTGTATTATCTGAGTTTTCTATTTATTCATACTGATAAGAATATAATATATCTGCTGTTATTCTGTAAATCTATATATAACTGAGTTATATCCCTGAAAAGCTGTATGTCATGATTTAACCCCTCATGACAGGGTTGTGCGGCCTGTAGGCTGGACTTAACTTTGGTTGGCCTACCAAGATAAGTCACCTAAATACTCTACTAATCCTCAGTTCGGCCTTTACTGCAATCCCTCCAAAGGCACGGTACTGATATCTACCTCGTCAAACCAGCCTCCTCAACCCAGGAATTTGGGGAGATTACAATCCCTCCATAGGCATAGTAGACGGAATCCACACACTATCTGAGATATGTGGTTGCACTCTAATCTGGAATAGCAATGGTACCGTGCTCTGCTGACTGAATCTGTCTGAAATAATTAATCTGACTGAAATAGTTCATCAAGGATCTAATACTGTATAATATTAACTTATATAATTATCTTATTGTTTCATCATGATTCCAAAATAACCATAACACTATAAATCTGATCTGAAATACTATAATATCTAACTGAAATAACTGTAATTTCTGACTATAATATCTTATTGAATAATCTGTAATATCTGAGTGTTATGATTTTTGAAAATCATGGAATTCTGTAAATACTGTAAAATATCTATCGATATAATATCTGTATGTAAAATATATCTGTTTGAATAGTATTTATCCGTAAAATATATCTATTTGTATAATATCTTATAAAGCATATCTCTGTGCAAAAATACTATAAATCATGATATTTTGAAAACTACATAAACATTGTATTGAGCAAATACCTACTCATGCGACACAAATAATAAAACTCATATTCTGAAATCTATAAAACTGTATAGTTTATACCCTGTATCTTAATAAACAAATACTACACTTTACTGATAAAATTTTTTGGATTTACTAGCATAGCATATTTCCCTTACTTTACCTAACTAAACTCGTCTACTGGTTTTAACTCACGCCCACAGCGTTCATAATTCAATATTCCTAAAATTACACACACACACACACACACACACACACAAATATATATTTATATATATATATATATATATTCTTGTCAAATAACTGAACACTCAGAATAATTTTCATACTCATATTTCTTGAATTATAAACTATTCCTCATCTTACCCGGGTTCCTGAGAACACCCTCTAGATTCCCCTAACTTGCCAGCAGTAAAAGCCCCAAAACCCTGAATTCACAATACCCATATAAATCATCCCAAATACCAGTATAACAACATTTACTATTAAATCTAGGTTCAGAAAATCCTACAAATCCAATAACCCTTAAATAATCTACTTACCTTGATTTTGGGATGGTTCCCAAACTTCTCAAATCAAAATTCTGCTCTAACTAGGTTGTAGAGAATCTTCCCAGAATCATCGTGGTAGCTTTAGATTGTCAAACTAGGGAGAAATGAGGCCGAAGGTGAAAAAGGAAGTTCGTCGACGAAAGTAAAGAACTCGTCGACGAATCAATGGGTCTAAAATACACTCTCTCAGTATCTATTTGTCGACGAGATATTGAGACTCGTCGATGACTAGTATAAGGGAGTTTGTCGACGAAGCTAGGGCATTCATCGACGAGCCATGCTTTACCTCCTCTGAATTTTCCTTTCCCTCTTCTATTTAATTACTATTATTTTTTGGGTCTTTACAAATAGTGTTGAAAACCCTTAAAGGTATTGAGGTAGATCATCAGGTCGATAAAAAATTGCTACATTTCCACTCCCAATCCATAGAAAAGTTAGAGGCCACCTTGGGCCAACTAGCTACATCCTCGAGTAAGTGGGAAGAGGGTAAGTTGCCAAGTTAGCCCCTCGTTAACCCAAAAAGTCAATATGGGGTAGAGTGTGATTTGGCTTCTAGTCATTAGACTTACCATGAGCAAGCCCAAGTTGTGACCACCCTTAGAAGTGGCAAGGAGGTAGAAAATAAGTTTAGAGAAAAGTCGATCTTAGGTAAGGGTAAAGAAAATATAAGTGTATACCCCATTGTTGAACCATGTAACCGTTCTTCCTCCAATCTGATGAGTAATCCCGTGATGCCCGCCTCCTCTGATGATGACACATTACCCCACTATATCCCTGCAGTACCCTTTCTTGCAGCTCTTCAGTCCAATTCCAAATCTAAGAATGAAGCCAATGTAGAGTCCATGATGGATATATTTAAGCAAGTTAAGGTCAATCTTCCTCTCTTAGATGCAAATGCAAAATTCATCAAGGATCTATGCACCCAAAAGTGCAAATCTCTGGTGCACATGAACAAAAGAGTTCGGTTGATTGAAAATGTGAGCTCCATTATGTTATGTCACATTCCCCCAAATCTTAAGGACCACAATGCTTCCACCATCTTATTTGTGATCGACGATTACACCACCAATAGGGCCCTTTTGGATTTGGGAGCGAGCGTGAACCTACTTCCATACTCGGTCTACAAATAGTTTGGTCTAGGAGAGCTTAAGCCTACCCCAATCGCTCTGAGCTTCGTTGATCGATCTGTGAGAAGGCCCCGGGCTGTTGTTGAGGATATCTTAGTGAAGGTCGATAAGTTCTATTTCCTAATCGACTTCATCAGCTTAGACATAGAACCTACTGACCCGGCCAAAAAACCAATTCTTGTCTTCCTCATTCGACCATTCTTAGCCACGACTAATGCATGTATCCAATATAGGATCGGCGTCATGGATGTGTCCTTCGGTAACATGAAGTTCCAGCTGAATGTGTTCCACTTATCCCAAGACCCATCCTATGACATCCAATATGTGGACAAGTGTATTGAGGAAGTTGCTCCCTCGATTATTTTGAAGGACCCCCTTGAGGCTATGCTTTAGCTCGACCACCCCTCCATATTAGGTCTAGAGGACTCGTATGAGCATATTTTTGTTGTTTGTGACTCGACTTCTAGCCTAGAGAGAAGGCCTTGGAAAACTAAGTTTGAAACCCTTCCTACTCTTTCTAGAGTTCCAGCATGTCCTTCGATCGAGGCCCCATCATCGATTGAGTTAAAGCCATGTGTGGAGGGGTTAGAGAGGGACTAGTGGAGGAGATTCCTATTATTGAACTCGGGTGAGTCCAACATGAGCGTTCATTGCATTTAGCTGAAGACGGTAAACTTAGCATTTCTAGGAGGCAACCCAAGTATTTTTATTGTTCTTTGTGTCTTTTAGGTTGTACATTGTAGGGTGTGTTAGAGTCTAGAGTCCTTAGATTAGGTTTTAGATTAGTGTCTCAATCGACCTAAGTGCAATTGGGGCTTCCCTGGGTGCAACCAGGTCCACCTCTCATAGCCTTTACTTAGGGAAATGTGGATTTCTTCATAGAATAGGTCAACAAAGGTTCGACCATTAGGCTTACCAGGTGCAACTAGGTTGACCATTCTAGCCCCTGAAGCCTCAAATTTCCAAACTTTTACAAAATATGTAAAGACCCGAAAAATTAAAATGATTGAAATAATTAGGAAAAATAATAAATAAACAAATAAATGGAATAGTGTGGAAAAGAAACAAAAAAATTAAATAAAGATATATATATATATATATATATATATTAAGCTATATATGTACATATATATATGTGTGTGTGTGTGTGTGTGTGTGTGTGTGTGTGTGTGTGTGTGTGTGTGTGTGTGTGTGTGTGTGTGTAAGGTTAGTATATAATATAAATTAAAGTAGATATTATATATAATAATAAAATAATAACGTTAGTGGTGGGGATACTTACTTTGTAAGAATCAAAATCAAAATTGGATTCACTCTCAGAACCATTCCCTCTATCTCACGCCATTCTCTCTCTCTCTCTCTCTCTCTCTCTCTCTCTCTCTCTCCTTCTTTCTCTCCTCATTTTCTCAGTCAATATTTGGCCGATCGTAAAACCGAAAATACCACTGGTTTCCTATCTTTGCCACCAATATTTCTACCGGAGCGGATTTGTCGTGGGAGCAGCGTAGGAACCACTCATGGGAAAAGGTAAACTTTCACTTTTTACTCAATTTCTCCTTAGATCTTCAGCCAAATCGACGATTGGGCACCACCACAGGGTCCTAGTCTCGATTATCATCATTTTGGCTGGAGTAAATTTTCAATTTGGGTTTCCTAGGCACCACTCCAAAGCGAGAGTGGAATTTGGGGAATTAAGTAAATTGGTTATATTTGAGAGTATAATTATTTATCTGGAATTTATAAGCCTAGGAAATGTTAAAATGTTATTTTATTTAGGGTGTATTTAATTGAACTAGGATTATTGAATCAGGGTTTGGGTGAGCGCCGCAGGCATCTTTTTGGGGTCCCTATTGGCGTAGTTTAAGAAACTAGGTATGAGGGAATATATATTAAACCAGATTTTTATGAATTAATTAGAAAATGAAATATGTTATGAATATATGTGTATATATTTTTATATGGGTTTAAAATGCCAACTGTTTAAATTACGTTTTCTAAGCCTAGGGCTGTTTAACATATATGTGAAAATGAACTGATATAAGTGAATGTTATTTTCCGGATAACTATGTAAAAAGGAAAGGTATATTTTGGGTATATAAATGTTAAATGTAGGTTTTCTTATTTTATAGGAAATATATATATGAATTTTACTGCTAAATAGTGTGACATGAGTAAAATAGAATTCTATATGAAATTATGTTATATGTATGAGATGCAGGATATACAGGAAATGAACTGAGTATGAAAACGATATATGAAATATGCTGCATGTGAGTGTTAATGCAACCATGGACACAAAAATAATTGAAAGATGCTAGAGAAAAACAGTTGAAAGATGCTGGGTAGCAGATTAGCGCATTTCTATGTGGACTAACACAAAAATAGCTGAAAGATGCTGGGTATATTATGAAATGAAATGAAAATGAGAATGAAATGGAAATGAAATGTGAAATGTGAGCGATGTGAAATGAGGAAGAGCCACGTAAAGTGAAATGTTATGAAATGTCACAGCTGAGAACATGAACAGATGAGAATTACAGAATAATGATAGACAAAATAATGTATTATGGTAGTATCATTATTTATGCTTGTAGAACATGTTATGCTTAGGTGGGGCAGACTCTTCGCCCGAGGGCTTGCTGAGAAAGGCGAGTGCTCTGGTTAGTATTAGGTGTAGTAGTAGGCTGCATAACATACTAGGGCAGAGGAAAACTACTTGTATGAGCGGGTAGATTTCCCTATTCTCAGGAGCCTTTGCTAGTAAACCTTTGGATGAATCGTGTGAGTACGAGATTACTTCTTCACCTGAGGACTTACTGAGTAAGGTGAGTGCTCTGATATGCTTTAGTTGTGACCTTCGGGTTTCCTAAAGTATCAGAGCAGAGGGGTACTACTTATATGGGTGGGTAATCACCCAAATCCTTGGGTATTCTTGTGGGTAAAATATCTTGTATGTGATTGATTAGGTTCAGAAAATGATTTCAGAAATTATGTTAAAGATTTGCAAATGTTGATTATAATCTCATGTTGGTCATACACTGATTTAATATATTGTTTCTTCCCTTACTGAGATGTGTCTCACCCGAATACAAATTTATTTTTTTCAAGACCTCCACGAGATCGAGCTTAGAGAGCTCAAGGTTATTACAACATTTTTGGGGTATAGAAAAAGGAAAGGGTATAATTTTGATGATATTTTTGGGATGTAAATATTTTATGATTTATGTTTTATGTTTTAAGTCTTCTCAGTTACGAATACTGAAAGTTGATGGTTATGTGTTTTGGAGATATGTATATATATGGATGCAGATGGTTGAATGGGTTATTACAAAATGTAGATAAAAATAGAAAACTCTGGTATTATATTGTTGGATGATTATATTTACGTTTTCCACTACATAAATGATAATAGAATGTCAGGTATCAGGTAAATGAAGGGATTAGTAGCACTCTAGGCCCACTTAGAGGGTCGTGGCATTACAAAATAGGTCGACCATTGTGCGACAATCACTTCTACTAGGTGCGACCTGGACGAGTCTGTGTGTTCCTATTGACCATCAAATTCTAGAATAGGTTGACCATCATGCGACTATAACTCCAATATGGCACGACCTGGTCGACAAACTATTTTCTGCATTAAGTTGGGGGTCGATCAGCCCCATTCTGGTGCGACCTAGTTGAAACTATAAAAATGATTTAAATTCCCTTTCACTTGCAAAGCCCTAACTCCTCAGTTGCTTGTCCTCTTCGCACCCACTGTTGGCCTTACAAGGTTAATACTCCGTTTTGATGCTAATAAACAAGTAGGACTTAACATGCTTCTGTTGAGTGTTGTGTTTTCTCAGGAATCCATATTGAAAGTACTTATGTAGCATGGATCAGAGTCTAAAGACCATAAGAGCATGATGATTAAAGAAGATCAACATGAGAGCTTAAAGTCTAAATTATTGAAGAAATATCAAGAGAGTTTAAAGAGATGAAAGATCAGATTATTCCGAGAGATTAGAGACTAGCAACAAAGAAAGTTCAGAGCAAAGAAGAATTTTTTAAGCACTTAGGACAAGTCTTTGTAAGTACTTTAAGTATATTCATGTATGAAGTTTTCATTATGAAGCTTATTAGGAAAAAAAGACTTAGAGACATTAAGATAATAACTTGGAACATGTTTTCAAAGTTAAAACAAATTTATATTCCAAGTAACAATGAGAGAGAAATAAAAAAGTGACTAAAAAAGAAAAACATTCAGTTGACAGACGATTGTTTGTTAATAGATAGAAGACTGGCTAAATTAAAGACTTAAAATTGAAACACGGAAGCATGACAAACGACTGTCAGTGAAAAGTAAGAAGACTGTGTAGGTTTCGCCAGACGACGATCCACCTTATATGTTACTGAAAAGCTTAAATTTACACATGGACAGACGATTGTCATCATTTGGACAGACGACTCTCACCTTATATTCTGATGACAGTCGATTGCCACTCAAGGGACAAATAACTGTCACCTTTCTGCCTATGATTTTTATCGTTATATTAAATGGACAGACGACTGTCAAGACTTCACAGTCGTCTGCCTCGCGGCATTTTTCTATTTTCCAACGGATATAATTTTTGAAATTCAAATATTTGGAAACTCAAATAAATTTAAAATATGGAAACAAGTCTGAGTATCCTTTAGGGAACAAGTAAGAAGGTTTTATACATCTATAAATACCCCTAAGACTCATTGATTTCTATACCAAGATCATTAAGAACTCACATTCAGTTGTCATACTCTTTCTTATTCTAAATTTCTGAAAGTGCTTCATATTGCTCTCTTCCTCACTCGAAATTAAGTGAAGTTCTTGCTGAATCTCACTATGTTTGATCATTGAGTTACTGATTCTTTCATTGAAAGATACCCACGGTGATAAGTTTCTAAGAGCTTCATTTTGAAATTCATATTCTGAATTTACTGAAGTGCATTAGTGTTTTAAATTGTACTAATCAGCTCTTTGAGGAGCAAGTTCCTGTATGTATTGTTTTTCTATCTTTGTAACAGGGCTTGTTGACGATTTGAGTAGTGAATCATTGGATCAAACAAGGGGAGATTGTTTGGAGAAGACGGGCTCTAGCCTTACCCAAGGAGTGCTTGTAATTGTTTTTGTTCTGGCTGATAAAGGAATGGAAATAGTGAATCCTTTGGCTGTTTGGCTAAGGGCGAGGACGTAGGCTGTGTTGAAGCCGAATCTCGTAAAAATCCTTGTGTTCTTCCTTCTCTACTCTACTCTTTTTTTTTTCAAGGATATAAATTTTGTGGTTGCTTTAAATTTCAATTTTGAATGTTTGGTTGTTAAATAAACTGGAAGGTAATTCGTTTTGGATAAATCAGCATTGATTGCGGAAACTGAAAGGGACTATGTTGGTTGATTATCCTTGACCTATTAATCTGAACGTTTATTTAAAAACTGAACATTGGGAAGAAGAATAATTGTGATACAGGGCTTATATTAAGTGTAGCAAATTTTCACACATATTGTTACATAAATTGAGAGTTTGATGTTGTTGTGATTGATTGTAATTGTTTCTAAGATTTACAATTTAAAAGAACTAATTTTAAAGAATAATTTTTTTAAAACCAATTCACCTCCCCTCTTGGGAAGCTATTTTTAATTTTAATTGGTATCAGAGCCTAGTTATAGTAATTCCTAACAAGAAACTATAAAAAGATCAAATGACAAATATAGGAATAGCACCCTTCGGTGAAAGCCAATCCTCAACTCGTCCACCAATTTTTTGTGGACATAATTATACGTTTTGGAAAAAGAGAATGCAAATCTATCTCCAACACAGGATTGGAAAGCATGGGAAGTAGTTATGGATGGAGACCTTATTCCCACTAAAATAGTTGATGGAAAACAGATTCCAAAAGAAAAAAAAGGATATGATCGATTTAGACTATAAAATGCTTCAGATCAATTCAAGCGCTATAAATGCTTTATACTGTGCCTTAGATGCTAACAAATTTAATAGGGTCATGGCATGCAAGACGGCTAAAGAAATATGGGACAAATAAGAAGTGACATATGAAGGAACTATTGATGTTAGAGACAATAGGATGGACATGTTAACAAGCGAATATGAAGCATTCAAGATGAATTCTGATAAAAATATATCAAGTATGTACACCAGATTTACCCACATAATAAATTCCTTAAGTGCCTTAGGGAAAACTTATACTACCTACGAAATGATCAGAAAAATCCTAAGAAGCCTTCCCTCAATATGGGAACCAAAGGCTACAACTATTACTGAAGGTAGAAACCTTAAGACTACCTCTTTAGATGAACTCATAGGTTCACTTCTTACCTATGAGATGACCTTGAAAGAAAGGAATCCTGAATCAAAGCATAAAAGATCTATTACACTAAAAGCGTCTAGCCACAGCTCTAGTGAAGAGGAAAGTGAGACAAGTGACTTAGATCAAGATGAATTAGCATTCATCATTAAGAGACTAAGTAAGTTCTACAGAAGAAATAAGAGATTTCGTAGGAAGTTCAATAAAAAGAAATCTGAAAAAGGAGAGACAAGTAGGAAGGAAAATAAGAGTAAGAATGAAGCTCCAATATGTTATCATTGCAAGAAACTAGGGCATATCAAACCAGGTTGTCCGTTGCTCAAGAAAGATAAGAAGAAAAAGAAGGAAGCTATGAAAGCTACGTGGGATGATTCAAGCTCCAGCGAGACAGAAAATGAATCAAGCAGACAAGAGATGGCAAACATATGTTTCATGGCAAATGAAGAAGAGGTAAACTTCTACTATTCCTCTATAGAATCTTACAATGAGTTATGTGATGAGTCATGTGACAGCATGCCTTCCTATAAGGAATTGCAAGCTGAGTTATTTTCTTTGCATAAGAGATTCATAAAAATTTCTAAGAGAAATATAACTTTGAAAGATCAAAATAAAGAACTATTAAAGCAACTTGAATCATTCCAAATCATTGAAAAGGAAAAAGACACTTGTATTGAGAAGTTAGAAGAAGAAGTAAATAAAGTAACTCAAGAATTAAGCAAAACTTATAAAGATAATTTGAATAAAAAGGATCTAGAAGTAAATGAACTAAATAAGACAGTAGAAGATAAAGAAAAAATTTTCTATAACTTTACCAAAGGAAAAGAAAACTTTGAAAAGATGATTGGACAGCAAAGGCTTCATGGAAACAAAGAAGGTATTGGCTATAATGGTAAAGCAAATAAAAGGAACAAAAAGCTATACATGGGATACTTTGTTAAGGAAGCTAAGTATTATGCTAGCACTTTATCAAACAACAAACATGAACACACCACTTGCTATATATGCAAGACTAAAGGTCATGTGATGTTTAATTGCCCATTAAAAAGAAAGTATGTTAAAGTTCAAGGTGAATGGAAAGCAAATAATGGAACTAACAACAAAACAAAGAAAGTCAAAAGAACTTGGGTTCCAAAAACTAACACATAGTATCCCTCATTGTAGGTTTGCCTTAGGACAACAACGTCAACTGATAAATGGTACTTGGACAGTGGGTGCTCAAGGCACATGACCAGTGACAATACCAAGTTCACTACATTAAAACAAAAAGATGGGGGATACGTCACCTTTGGCGACAATGCCAAAGGTAAAATTATTGGCATCAGAAAAATTGGTAAAGAACCTTCACTCACTATAGATAATGTGCTATTAGTAGAATGATTAAAACATAACCTTTTAAGTATTAGTCAATTAAGTGATAAAGGGTTTGAAATAATCTTTATGAAAGAAAAATGTGTTATCCAAAAACCTAAGAACAAAGAAACTTTGTTTATAGCTTATAGAATAAATAATGTCTATTGCATAAATCTTGAGAACTTAGTAAATTAGAATGTAACTTGTTTGGTAGCAATGAATGAAATAAGTTGGCTATAGCATAGGAAACTAGGACATGCTAGCATGGACCTATTATCCAAATTATCAAAGAAAAATCTTGTCAAAGGACTACCTAATACAAAATTCATAAAAGACAAGATATGTGATGCATGCCAAAAGGGAAAACAAGTTAAAACAAGTTTCAGAAAGAAAAAAAATACATATCTACAAAAGGACCCTAAAATTGTTGCTCCTAGACCTATTTGGTCCAACTAGAACCTTAAGTCTATGAGGTAAACAATATGCTTTTGTAATAGTGGATGATTATTCAAGATTCACTTGGGTATTATTTCTAGCAAACAAAGATGAAGCCTATGACATGCTTATTACTTTATGTAAGAAATTACAAAATGAAAAGGGCTATAATATAACAAACTTTAGGAGTGATCAAGGTAGGGAATTTAAAAACAAAAATGTTGAAAAATTCTGTAATGAATATGGAATTAACCATAATTTTTTTGCACCTACGACTCCACAACAAAATGGAGTTGTAGAAAGAAAAAATAGAACTCTACAAGAAATGGCAAGAACAATGTTGAATGAAAATAATCTACCTAAATACTTTTGGGCAGAAGCTATAAATACAGCATGCTACATTGTAAATAGGGTATCAATAAGATCAAAAATAGACAAAACACCATATGAACTTTGGAAAGGAAGAAAACCTAATATTTCCTACTTTCATGTATTCAGATGCAAATGTTTTATCCTTAACACTAAAGATGATTTAGGAAAGTTTGATGCAAAATCTGATGAAGGTATCTTTCTAGGGTACTCTATAAATAGTAAAGTTTATAGGGTTTATAATAAAAGAACCTTTACTATTATGGAATCAATACACATAACATTTGATAAATCAAACAACCATGAAAATAAAAATGAGATTGATGAAAAAGAAGATACTCCACAAAAAGAAGAAGATCTTGAAATAAAAGAAGAATCAATAATGATGTTCCAAATGAAAACCTTATAGAAAATTTGAAGCTTCCTTAAGAATGGAGATATGATAAAAATCACCCAAAAGAACAAATTCTTGGTGAAACATCAAAAGGAATAACCACTAGAGCCTCACTAAAAAAATATTTGTAACCATTATGCATTTTTATCTCAAGATGAACCCAAAAATATTGAAGAAGCCTTAAATGATGATTCTTGGATCATAGCTATGCAGGAGGAACTGAATCAATTTGAAAGAAGTCAAGTATGGAAACTTATACCTAAACCCAAAGACAAGTCAATCATAGGAACTAAATGAGTGTTTAGAAATAAAAAGGATGAAATTGGAGTAGTTGTAAGAAATAAAGCTAGGCTTGTAACACAAGGTTACAATCAAGAAGAAGGCATTGATTATGAAGAAACCTTTGCCCCTGTAGCAAGAATGGAAGCTATAAGGATGCTTCGTGCCTATGCAGCCTATATAGACTTCAAATTATACCAAATGGACGTAAAAAGTGCATTTCTAAATGACTTTATTAATGAAGAAGTCTATGTTAAACAACCTCCAAGTTTTGAAGACTCTAAAAATCCAAATCATGTATTTAAGTTAACTAAGGCCCTATATGGATTGAAACAACCTCCAAGAGCTTGGTATGATAGGCTAAAGCAAATTTATACTCCAAAATAATTTTTCAAGAGGAAAAATAGACAACACTTTATTTATAAAACCCAAAGATAATAATATGCTTATAGTTCAAATTTATGTTGATGATATTATATTTGGAGCTACTCAGGAAGACTTGTGTAATGAATTTGCTACAACTATGCAGAGAGAGTTTGAAATGAGCATGATGGGAGAATTAAATTACTTTCTAGGTTTGCAAATCAAATAAGCTAAAAATGAAACTTTCATAAATCAAACTAAATACATTAATGACATGTTAAAGAAGTTTGGTATGGAAGAAAGTAAACCTATAGGAATTCCCATGAGCACTTCAGCTAGTCTAGACAAGGATGAAAAAGGGAAACAAGTTGATATCAAACATTATCGAGGTATGATAGGAAGTTTACTTTACTTAACAGCAAGTAGACCAGATATAATGTTCAGTGTGTGTATGTGTGCTAGGTTCAAATCAGCTCCTAAGGAGTCACATCAAATAGTTGTAAAACGGATCCTTAGATATTTGCTAGGCACCCTAGATTTAGGGTTATGGTATCCAAAAGGAACTGATTTCGAAATGATGAGTTATTCAGATGCAGATTATGCAGGATGCAAAATAGATAGAAAAAGTACTAGTGGGACGTGCCACTTTTTAGGACACTCATTAGTTTCATGGTTTTCAAAGAAATAAAATTCCGTAACATTATCTACAGCTGAAGCAGAATACATCACAGCTGGGAGCTGTTGTGCTCAAATTTTATACATGAAACAACAATTAAGGGACTTCAAAATTCAATATCAAACAATCCCTATAAAATGTGATAATACAAGTGCGATAAATATTTCAAAGAATCCGGTATCACATTCAAGAACTAAACATATTGATATACGTCATCATTTTTTAAGAGATAATGTAGACAAGAAAGAAATAGTTCTTGAATTTGCCAATACTCATGCTCAATTAGATGATATATTTACCAAACCACTAGCTGAGCATCAATTTATATTTATTCGACGAGAATTAGGCATGTTACATATAAGAGAAATTAACTAAAAAGAAAGAAGATCAATTTGGTTAGGACAGACGACTGTTAGAAAACTCGCAGACGATTGGCAGGCTACTGTCTCTGGACGAACGACTATCCAATTAGAGACAGACGACTGTCTTGCAGCGGGTGATGTACTTTTCACTTAAAAACATGATTTTTAAACCCTACAGACGTTTGTCTATTCGTCTTCCTTCCTCTAAAACATTTTCTTTTCTCTTTCTTCTCAGTTCTTTCTCTCCCAAGCTTCACACAACGATTATCCATCATACCCTACTCCATACATATCTAGGGTTTCAGCTTTTCAAGATGGTTCGTACCAAAACTATGGGAAAGAAGGACAAAGCTTCCTTGTCTTCTTCAAAGCCTACAAGCAACGATGACACAGAAAAATGGCTGGTCTCTTCACACGCGAAATCATTGTATCATAATTACATATCTGCAATTGAACCAATGTTCTGTAAGATTTTAGATGTTACTTTCTTTGAAGAAAATTTTCCTAAAATTTTAGAAATGTTCAAAGCTATAGGATGGGACAAGTTCATCCTTCATCAAGTAAAAGGGTATTACCTTGATCAAATTAAGATTTTTTATTCTAACTTGGTTAAGAAGGAAGATGCCATTTCTTCTAAGATTTATGGTCAAAGGATTACACTTACCCCACACTCATTACGGAAAATTCTTCATATCAAGCATGGAAATTTTGAATGTACACCAGTTGAGAAGTATTGGACCATAGAACAAGGATTTTCACCACAAGAATTTCTACCTCTTGTGATGAATGATGCACCTGTGTATTTTGGACATCCTCCACCATATAATCTTTAGGCACAAATTTTACATAAGATCATTGCATACAATATAATTCCGAGGTCTAGGTCTTTTGATTATGTGTCATATTTTGATTGTTTTGTTATGTGGTGCTTACTAAAAGGGAAGAAATTAGACTTATCCAGTATTATACTGAAGTGGATGGTGATGAAGCTTGAATCTCCTAGAATTGGGTTTCCATACGGTGATATTCTTTCCTTAATCTTTACCCATTTTCAAGTCCTCTCTCCAGCTTCAAAAAATAGTAAAAAGAACCCATTACCATGTTTTTTCATTTACTACATTGAAACGAATGAGTTACAAAAAGTACACCGAGGGTTGGATGTTCCGGGGCAATAGACCAACAAGACTTGCACCTGAAGCAAGGAGTCCAGCTCCTGAAGAAGCTAATATGCCATCTTGGTTTGTTCCATTTTATCATAATTATACTAGCTTTAGTTCTGAAATGCGAGAAAACTTTTCTTCTCTTCAAGATGAACTCTCCACCATTGATGACAAGTATACCTCATTAGACAATCATATTGCTAAGATAGAGCATCATGTCACTAAACATGATTCTGATTTAGATAATGAGGATAGTAAAAATTATGATGAGGAAGAAGCTGAGGAAGAAGAAAACAGTGACACTAACTCTGACATATAGACTTTTGTTGGTGTTTTTGCTATATTACACATTCTGAATGTATTTTGTTTTTGTTGTAAAAAGAGGGAGTACGTGTAAGGAAAGACTATGAGTCTTTATATGTATATGTTTTTAGCTTTGAAACTCTGAACTTTTGCGATGTTTTGTTCTTAGTTTGATGTATTATAAGTTCTAATGTTAATGATAATTCTGAAAACTTTTGAGTATGCTGATTGACAGGGGGAGTATTATGAGTTATCACTTGAGAATAATTCTTAATCAATTGATGTTAATACATTAACACTGGTATCACATATAATCAACTTGATATTTGCCCTTGATCATTATATACTTAAATTATATTTTTTGATTGATGTCAAAGGGGGAGAAGTGTTTAGCAAAAATTAAGCTTGCTTGAACTTGAAATGAGCATGAATGATATTGATGAAGCATGAATGATATTGATGAAATTATTATTGATTCTAATGAAATTTTTTTTAGATAAAGCTTATTGAAGGGGGGAGTCTTTTTAAGGTTCACTCAAAATTTTTGCTTCTTGTTTGTCATCATAAAAAAGGGGGAGATTGTTGGCCTTACAAGGTTTAATACTCCATTTTGATGCTAACAAACAAGTAGGACTTAACATGCTTCTGTTGAGTGTTGTGTTTTCTCAGGAATCCATATTGAAAGTACTCATGTAGCATGGAACAGAGTCTAAAGACCATAAGAGCATGATGATTAAAGAAGATCAACATGAGAGCTCAAAGTCTAAATTATTGAAGAAATATCAAGAGAGTTTAAAGAGATGAAAGATCAGATTATTCTGAGAGATTAGGGACTAGCAACAAAGAAAGTTCAGAGCAAAGAAGAATTTTTTAAGCACTTAGGACAAGTCTTTATATGTACTTTAAGTATATTCATGTATGAAGTTTTCATTATGAAGCTCATTAGACAAAAAGACTTAGAGACCTTAAGATAATAACTTGGAACATGTTTTCAAGGATAAAACAAATTTATATTCCAAGTAACAATGAGAGAGAAATCAAAAAGTGACTAGAAAAGAAAAACATTCAGTTGACAAACGACTTTCTATTAATAGACAGACGACTGGCTAAATTAAAGACTTAACATTGAAACACAGAAGCATGACAGACGACTGTCAGTGAAAAGTAAGAAGACTGTATAGGTTTCGCCAGACGACGATCTACCTTATATGTTACTAAAAAGCTTAAATTTACACATGGATAGACGACTATCATCATATGGACAGATGACTGTCACCTTATATTCTGATGACAGACGACTGCCACTTAAGGGACAGACAACTGTCACCTTTCTACCTATGATTTTTACCGTTATATTAAATAGACAAACGACTGTCAAGACTTCACAATCGTCTGCCTCACAGCATTTTTCTGTTTTCCAATGGATATAATTTTTGAAATGCAAATATTTGGAAACTCAAATAAGTTTAAAATATGGAAACAAGTCTAAGTATCCTTTGGGGAACAAGCAAGAAGGTTTTATACATCTATAAATACCCCTAAGAATCATTGATTTCTATACCAAGATCAATAAGAACTCACATTCAGCTGTCATACTCTTTCTCATTCTGAATTTCTAAAAGTGCTTCATATTGCTCTTATCCTTGCTCAAAATTAAGAGAAGTTCTTGCTGAATCTCACTGTGTTTGATCATTAAGTTGTTGATTCTTTCATTAAAAGATACCACGGTGATAAGTTTCTAAGAGCTTTATTCTGAAATTCATATTCTGAATTTACTGAAGTGCATTAGTGTTTTAAATTTGTACTAATCAGCTCTTTGAGGAGCAAGTTCTTGTACGTATTGTTTTTCTATCTTTGTAACAGGGCTTGTTGACGATTTGAGTATTAAATTGTTGGACCAAACAAGGGGAGATTGTTTGGAGAAGGAGGGCTTTAGCCTTACCCAAGGAGTGCTTGTGATTGTTTTTGTTCTGGCTGATAAAGGAATGAAAATAGTGAATCCTTTGGTGGTTTGGCCAAGGGCGAGGACATAGGTTGTGTTGAAGCTGAACCTCGTAAAAATCCTTGTGTTCTTCTTTCTCTACTCTACTCTTTATTTTTCAAGGATATAAACTGTGTGGTTGCTTTAAATTTCAATTTTGAATGTTTGGTTGTTAAATAAACTGGAAGGTAATTCGTTTTGGATAAATCAACATTGATTGCGGAAACCGAAAGGGACTACATTGGTTGATTATCCTTAACCTATTAATCTGAAAGTTTATTTAAAAATTGAACATTGGGAAGAAGAATAATTGTGATACATGGCTTATATTAAGTGCAGAAAATTTTCACATATGTTGTTACATAAATTGAGAGTTTGATCTTGTTGTGATTGATTGTGATTGTTTCTAAGATTTACAATTTAAAAGAACTAATTTTAAAGAACAATTTTTTAAAACCAATTCACCCCCCTATTGGGAAGATATTGTTAATTTCAATCCCCAATCGCACCACCTAGTCATCGCTCACCCCTTTTACTTCGACCATTTTCGGCGACCCTTGCCCACACCTCTCCGACCTCCAGTGACCCTCTCTTGTTGTCCTCCTCCCTCCCTGGCCGTGAGTACCCGCCTGTGCAATGAGTCTTCTTTCAAATGAAGCCTCATCTCTTCATATTGTTCCCTCGTCACACCCTTGTCTCTTTTTCTGGGGGGCTTTGTTATCATGACACACCGCACCGATGCCCAGGCTGCTTCTAAGCAGCCCTAGTCTTCCAATGCTACTTCCAAGCAAAAAAAGGTTGAGGACTAGCCTGTAGATGAGATCGGCTCTAACTTGAATTAGAATCCACTTGTATAGCCCAAGAAAAGGGGATCGGTTGCTCAAAAAGAGCAAGAGAAGAAAGGAAAATGGAAGAGGGTTTAGCGTATGACCTAGGAGGATTACGATTTCAAGTCGATGTACACATACCAGCTTGATGAGACCCGGGCCTATCCGAGGAAGAAATGCTGCATCGATGTACATGAGAATCGAAAATTTGATCATTACATGACCCCACCAACCAATTCCTATCATCCACAATTGGTTTGATATTTATACACGAACATGTAGCATAATCCCTTCACTGGCGCATGGACCACTGAGGTGCAGGAGATTTGTTTTGAGCCGATGAACGCAATTATTGATACGACATGGCCACATGACCAAATCAACGACATCCCATTACCACCTATCGACTCCATCGATGTGCACCATATCATCGGCCAAATGTTTCATGACTCGTATTCAAACAGTGTCAATTATTAGAGGGGTACGTGCACGGCCCGGAACCAACTGCCCGATTATTTTCTATTGCTTGATCTACTTTTGTAGCGATACATTTGCGCTTTGGGCACTATTCAAAGCGACGAGGCGTCTATCTCCAGGCTTTGTATATGGTGCATTGGGATATGGATATCAACATCCCTAGATTGATCTTAGAGGATATGCTCACGTTCTACAAAAAGAATGTGAAGCATCCAAGGCTGAAGAAGCCGCCACCAAAGCCTGTCCGAGGCTAGCCAGTTAGGGAGCCCAAAAGGCCCCTCATCCCCTATGCACAACTCATCATGGCAATCTTGCAAATGAAGAAGATTAATCTGGGGACCCTAACGCACACATTCCGATTGGTGAGGTCACCAATAAGAAGACTTGGAATTAGAGTCTAAATCTGGTCACCACAGCGCATCTGTGGGTGAACAGGTGGGCACTAACTCACTTAAAAAATAAGCAGCTTAAAAGCTATCCCAAGTATAGGAGTTCAGTCGTATAATACTTAGCCCAAGGGCCAGATCGTTTCCTCAGGGAATGTAGTTTAATTCAAAATTTTACGTAATTCCATCAGAAAATAAGAAAAAAAAAATTTTACAAAACAAAGTTCAGATTTGGGTTTTCTGGGATGTTTGAGATTTCTTTTGACGAATTAAAGCAACGTGAAATTTAAACTATGAATCCTAACATGCACTAAATTAACAACGAGAAACGGGAAACAAACACAATGAAAAAGATGATGACAAAATTAAATACCAAACACAATCTTAGGTTTAATCATTCAGGCAAGAAATAAATCCCACGTTTGAAACTTTGGACAAAAACCTAAAGATAAAAACTTTATTAATTAACTTAAGCATTCCACCTTAAAATCTTCAATCAACCACTAACGCAACCAAAAATTAAATTTTTTAACACAATCAAGAATGTTAACAAAACATAAATTAAAAACTGAACTTTAATAATGACCAGACAGAAATTAAAAATTCCAAAACTTAAATTAAAAAACAACTTAAATATGTAAGATTAACTTAGACAATTATTTAAAGGAAAAGAGAGAACGAAAGAGAGAGAAAAGAAGAGAGATGGAGCAAAAATTTATCTAATAAAATATTCTTAAATTAAAGAACTAACTTAAACAAAAATTTAATCCCAACATAGAATTGAAATAAACTAAATTCTTAACAAAAATTAATTCTACACTATTGAATTCAAAGAGAGAGAGAGAGAGATAGAGAGAGAGAGAGAGCTAGCAGTATTTTGCAGCAAAGCTACTGCTATGTTTGCACCCACGACTTCCTGGCCTCCTCCCCCAAAGCTACTCTAAAAGAAAATAATATAAAACCCTACCTCTAGCTACCCCTTTGACTTGTCAAAATAAAACTAATAAATCCCCCCCAGCTAATTGAAGACCCAAAACACTTGAAGACCGACCTAGCGCCTTTTGCGTCAACTTGCATGACCGGTCACATCAAGACCCGACCCACTTTATTTTTATTTTTTAATTTTCTTTTCTTGTTTCTTCTTTTTTTCTTTTTTTGTTTCCCAAAGAACAAGCCCAAGTTTGACCCTCCCAGAGGCTGTAGCTCTCGAAGCTCAAAAACAAAAGTCGTAGAGAACTCCCTTGGTTTTCTCTAGAATTTTGAATCATCTCATTTGGAGCATAAATGAGAAAGTTACGCCATAAATAAGAAGTAGTGCCGATTTTTGCTTCCAATAATTGCCTAGCAATAAAAAATACCAAAAATTCATAAATTACTCAATAAAATCCAAATATTATAAATAGAACACAATGTTAAAATATTGAGAATAATTAGACATTTAATTTAAAATATAATTCTTAATGCACGAATTTAAATACCTAATTACGTAATTTAGGCACGTAATCACACCCCCCAACTAATGTTTTGCTAGTCTCTAGCAAATAACGTGAATGCAATCAGACCAGGGGAGTAACAACTAAAATTGCAGTACTCGTGAAAACCACATGCCATAACGTTTTACTAGTACTCGAGCAAGCCAAAAGCTAAGACCACTACCAAACCCTATCGACCTCCTCTTTCGCGGGAAACACAATTGCATTTACCAAATGCAATAAGGCTTTAAACCCATAGATTGATCCTAGTGGACGAGTTGTAGTCTCGTGAGGGTTTCCAGGGAGGTACCCACAAGCACCAATTCCAATGAATATTAAATGAATGTACATGCAACACGAATATACCATTTCACATACATGAATATCACCAGATTACACACAAGCTCATACACAATTCACGCAATTCCGAAGCAAGTCATTCATGTAAGTTTTATCATTATATAGCCATTAAGAACAGTATACTCACATAAAGTTAACTAGTAATTACAATTTAGAGTTAATGTAGCCATGTAAATCCGAGTATAAATAGGTGAGATCTCGAGGTATGTGTAATGTGTATGACTCGTTATACCCAGAATATCCATGGACACCTACAGAACGGTCATTTTGACTCGACCTAACTGGTATATCCTAAAAAATACTCAAAAAGGATGGGTTCACTCGTCATATGTGAGGAGGAGTGTCGCGATCAAATATCTCACATATTGTAAGGAACAAATGCTAAATGTATGGAGTGGACTAGTCTAAAAAGGATCCAGCCTATTTGTGAGGTTTCGGGTCTTTAACCCTAGCATCCTCTCACCTACTCGCCATATCTAACCAAAACCACCTTAGATCAACTTATTCAAAAACTAGGCATGAATACATCGGAGGCATTAAGTGGTTAAAGAGTCTTCATATGTGGAGAACATGTGTCGTGTCCTTGACTTTTTGTGGTATTTGTGTGGAGTAGGTATTAATTTTTCTTCACCCTATTCCGGTGCATTTCTATTTCTTTTATTTTTTTTTCTTTCTACTACTCATTCTTTAGTTTTTGTCTTTTCTTGGTCAATTAGGACATTCGTTACACTTCTTTTATTGTCTTCATACCGGCCATGTGAATTAAGCTCGAACAGTAGTCCATGAAGTCTATTTCTAGGGGTGGCTCGGCCTTCACATCTTGAGTAGGCTACAAGACCTAGGTTTCTATCTCTCCACTAGATGTCACCTCTAGGCTAGCAAGTCAAAAGCCAATACTAGTATACAAAGAATATCTGAAAAAAAGAAGAAGGGGAAAGTTGAGTTTCATGAACTCTAAGTTGATGTCAAAACTCAAAAAGAACAATAAATGGCCCAACAGTACCTTACAAGTTGTCATAGTCGCTACGGGTGTTCTCTCAGTACTCATAAGGAACCCTG
Source organism: Malania oleifera (assembly GCF_029873635.1). Classification (NCBI taxonomy): domain Eukaryota; kingdom Viridiplantae; phylum Streptophyta; class Magnoliopsida; order Santalales; family Ximeniaceae; genus Malania; species Malania oleifera. The sequence continues at coordinate 82,135,236 of NC_080422.1, read as the reverse complement.
AGTGCTACGAATCGCGTGAATGTGTATATTTAGCCTCATGAAATACTATGTAAATACAATAGTTTATATAGTGAGATTAACATGAATGAACTACCAGTTAACCTTTAAGGAGTTGCAATTCCTAGATAAACCATATAAAGAGAAACTATACATAAATAACCCACTATATAGCTTAAGTGTGTAACTCCTAGGTTATATGCAAGTATGTAAAGGGTATAAGTTAGTGTTAATCATGGCTTAATCATCCACATTTAATTTCTTTTTTCAATGTAATTTCTCATCCCCCCCAACTAAAGTGGAATATTGTCCTCAATATGAAAGCATAGGGGAAGTAGAGCGTACCTGGGTGGAGAAGTAAGGGAAAATAAAAACTAAAACTAAGGAAAAATTTACCTGAAAATTAATTAAAAATAAATAAGGTAAAACAAAATGAAAAGAAAGGAAAAAAAACATCACAGTTTATCTGGCGAAGGCTCTGGAGGAATTTCATCTGGTGGGTGCTGGTCTATAAATTGAACAGGCGAGCCTCCAAATTTCAGTCATCACAATGAATCTGTCTTGTTACCTGCATAAAAGTTAGCCTTAAATAAGTCAACACGTTCTAAGGTGCCAGACAAAACATGTGCAAACTGCCTTCCTTGTTTTAACAAGAAAGGATATTTATTTAGACTATTTTCTAGGAAATTTACTTCTTTAAGTACCGATCTTTGAGGCAAAGTTGTCAGAGCAGTGACCTTTGGTTTTTCTGAAGCATCAACATTAAGATTTTTACCTGGTTCCTTGAAAATTAAACGTTCACCATTCCGCTCACCTTCTTTATCAGGTGTACCCATCACCGTACTACTGCGGGGATTTGCTTTAGCGTTGCATTCCATGACATTTACTCTAGTAGGGAGTGATGGTTCCATGTCTGTCGATCTCTAAGGGTGAGGTACCCTAGGTTGGTACTCCTTACTAGTCTCGGTCTCCTCATTAACTGACTTCTTCACTTCTAGGCTCGTTTCCTTTGATTTTTCTTTGACTTCATTTGTCTCAGTTGTAACTTCAGGTGCCGGGACAACTAGTTTTCTCTTGATGAGTATCTTAGGTTGGGGAACTGCTTTTCCACTTCTCGAAGTAATAACGGTCTTCGTTGTTTCAAGAGAAACATTATGTATTTGTTGCTATTGGTGCTAGTATTCTTGAGGAGTAGGCTCAGGTTCCACCAAAAATTCCCCTTTTTCTAAGATATTTAACTGCGTGCTCAACTCATTAATGGTGTCTCGCAATTCATTCATGGTTTGAGTATTAATTTTCATATATTCTTGAAGTGTATTAGCCACTTGTGCCATGCTATCCTCGAAAGATGTCGTCGATGGAACAAGAGCTTCAATAGGTTGAAATTTTGGAAGTGCGTAGCTCTGATATTTTTGCTATGGCTGATACTGAGGTGGAGAAACGTTTGGATAATATGTTGGCTTATATTTACCTCCACCACTAATTGTGCTGATCGGTTGTACTGCCATGGGTGCCTGATCGTATCGTGTATTCCATTGTCGAACACTTTTAACTAAGTAATCAAAGAATGATAGTGTCTAATCCAACTCCTTGCTGAAGAGTTCTCCATTGCACATAGTTTGGAAATTTTGTTTGCAATCAAGAGTAAGAGCTGTATAAAAATAATTGCCTAACCTCCTTGATTCAAACCCGTGATATGGACAAGTACTTAGCAGATCCTTGAACCTCTCCTAGCAAGTCCGAAAAGTCTCATCACATAGGATTGTTTCTAGGATGTTTGAGGTTTCTTTTGACGAATTAAAGCAACGTGAAATTTAAACTATGAATCCCAACATGCACTAAATTAACAACGAGAAATGGGAAACAAGCACAATGAAATAGACGATGACAAAACTAAATACCAAACACAATCCTACGTTTAATCATTTAGGCAAGAAATAAATCCCACGTTTGAAACTTCGGACAAAAACCTAAAGATAAAAATTTTATTAATTAACTTAAGCATTCCACCTTAAAATCTTCAATTAACCACTAATGCAACAAAATTAAAATTTTAACACAATCAAGAACTTTAACAAAACGTAAATTAAAAACTAAACTTTAATAATGACTAGACAGAAATTAAAAATTCCAAAACTTAAATTAAAACACAACTTAAATAAGTAAGATTAACTTAAACAATTATTTAAAGGAAAAGAGAGAATGAAAGAGAGAGAAAAGACGAGAGATGGAGCAAAAAATTATCAAATAAAAATATTCTTAAATTAAAGAACTATCTTAAACAAAAATTTAATCCCAACTTAGAATTGAAATATAAATTCTTAACAAAACTTAATTCTACACTATTGAATTCAGAGAGAGAGAGAGAGAGAGAGAGAGAGAGAGAGAGAGAGGGAGAGAGAGAGAGGGTTGGCCGTATTTTGCAACAAAGAGGCACTGGGTCTTTAAGAACCAATCTTTGAGGCAAAGTTGTCAGAGCAGTTACCTTTGGTTCTTCTGAAGCATCAACATTAAGATTTTTACCTGGTTCCTTGAAAATTAAACGTTCACCATTCCGCTTACCTTCTTTATCGGGTGTACCCATCACCATACCATTGCGGGGATTTGCTTCATCATACCCAGCACCTCTTGCGTCAACTTGCATGGATGGGTCACATCAAGACCCAGCTCACTTAATTTTATTTTTTTAATTTTCTTTTCTTGTTTCTTCTTCTTTTCTTTTTTTGTTTCCCAGCGAACAAGACCGATTTTGACCCTCCTAGAGCCTGTATCTCTCAAATCTCAAAACATGAAAGTCATAGAGCACTCCGTTGTCTTTCCCTAAAATTTTGAATTGTCTTGATCAAAGCTTAAACAAGAAAGTTACGCCCAAAATACAAAGTAGTGTTGATTTTTGCTTCCAATAATTTCCCTGCGATAAAAAATACCAAAAATTCATAAATTACTCAATAAAGCCCAAATATTATAAATAGAACACAATGTTAAAATATTGAGAGTAATTTGGCATTTAATTAAAAATATAATTCTTAATGCATTAATTTAAATGACTAATTACGCAATTTAAGCGCGTAATTAGGCACCATTTGAGGGCGACCCGGGGATGGAGTTTCTTGCACCCTAGTTTTACCCAAGGCCCGAGGAGAGATTGCGTCCTTTGATTCTCCTACAACCCTGATCCCTAAAGAAGAAGAAGATGGCGCTGATGTGCCCTTCATATCTATTGCTGCCCCGCCAGAGACAACAACCCCTCATCCGGCTTCCCCCACTACTATGCTTCAAGTAGGGGATAGCTTGGGTCGGCTCCATCAGGACTTCCAAAGCTTCAATTTGGAGGTTTAGTGTGAGCTTTCAAAGTCTCAAGCCGAGATAAGGTAGAGATTTCAGGTTCTCTTTGACTTTCTCTGCATCTACTTCTCGTGCGTGTTGAGACGTTTGCCTTTCCAGGTTTTGGGGATCTGCCACTCCTCCTGTGACAATTAAGGCCCCAGCTACTACCATTACCCCTGGGCCTTCATCATTTCTAGCTTATTCATCTCCAGTTCCACGACCTACTCCTTCAACGAGCTCTATCATTATGGTCAATCTCGACACGTCTAGTGTGAGCAATATGACCATTCATCATGAGGAGGCTATCACACCCACTACGATGTCTGCGAGAGGGGCTGAGTCATCCAAGAGACCTCCTGTGCCTGATGTTGCACAACCTACAGGGCAGGTTTCTCCTTTGTTAACCCCAGTTATGGCCGCTGAGTCACCCATGAGTCCTCCTGCATCTGCTATTGCCCCACCCACAAAGCCCGTTTCTCTTTCGTGGTTACTCCATCGTCAGAGTCGCTGATTCCCAAATTCCCAGAATCATCAAAATGCATGCTAGCAATGGCCACATCATTGTCAAACTCTCTATCGGCATTAGAAGGCATGCTAGCAACGGCCACGTCGTTCTCAAACTTGTTATCAACATGAACATCAAACGACTCTACCGCCAGGTCGCTTCCTATGCACTCGACTATGCGCTGTATGGAAGGGGCGGGTGGCATTGTCGGCCTTGCTATAGCAAAGGGCACCGGAGGATGACTTGTGATTGCGTTGCGGTCCCTTGTTTTGTCATTCATTGTATTTGTGATGTGCGGTATTATACTAATGTTTTTTGTATCTCCTGCTTGTTTAGAGTCACCATTACTACTATTTGGGTTGTACTGTTGCTTTCCATGTATTTCTTATCAGGATGTACTGCTCAAAGGATAAGCGAATAAATGGTGAATTTATTTTTGTCTTTGTGCCCTGTGTACCGATATTTATTTATTGTATTTTGGTTTTATGCTAGGCGTATTCAAGTGCAGGTACACTTATTTTTCTCTCATCACCATGCAGTGCTTCCCTTTTCTTCCTTCCAGGTGTTTTCTTTCTTTACTTCAGTGGGGATACTAAAGCCTTAAGTTGGGGCTTGTCGGTTTAGAAAGGCGCTACACGTTGCATATAGGGCACATATATGACATATTTTTGAAAATTTCAATGAACACTATATATGGTAACTCATGTTAACACAACCTATGCCTTTACATAATTCTATATAGTATTTGTGTTACAAATTTATGTTGTATTTGCTTAATGGCTTTATTATGATCACTAACGATGAAGTGAGTTGTTCATGCATACTTTCATAACGTGTAGTCAGTATTCTTGTTTGGCAACCCGATGAGAGTTAATTGTGGGTTCATTAGTTTTAATGTCATTATATAAGTTTTGGTATTTACATGGTATATTACAAGGCTTAGTCACACTTACACATGATTCGTTTCACTTAGATTTCCTTGTGAGCACTGAGAGAACAACTGTGACAACTATGATACCTTTGTGAGGATTTTGTTGAGCTTTTCATTTTTTTAGAGTTATTTACATAAACTTTGAGTTCACGAAACTCAACTATTCTTCTCAGGATACTCTTTTTATGTTAGTATCTGTATTTGCATTTGCTAGCCTAGAGGTGATGTCTAGTGGGGAGATATAAACTTAGGTCTTGTAGCCTACTCAAGATGTGAATATTAAGTCAACCCTATAGATGAACATAATTCATGAACTTTATTTTTGAGTTTACTCCTCTATCAATAGCACAAAGACAATATGAAGTATATTATTTGTCCCTGCTGGTCATGAAAAAAAAAATAAAGAAAAGAAAACTAGTGAGCACAAAAGAAAGAAAAAGAGAAAATGCTGAAAAAAAATATAGATGTCTGCTCCAAAAAAAAAAAAAAAAATAGAAAGTTGATGAAAATAGAATGACCAAGCTCGAGACACAACACTCTGGCAAGTATCAAGTTTCTTTAGGTGTTTCGATGCATATGAATGGATCTACGTGTGGTTCATGAATTATCAATCTAGGGTGATCTTGGTAGGATGTGGTGAGTAGGTCAGAATGCTAGGGTGAAGGACTTGACACCTCAATATTAGGCTTGTTGGAATCAGTGTGATCCCAAGAGGGGGGTGAATTGGGTTTTAAAACTTTTTGGCTAATTTTAAATATTTTCCGATTCACCACAGTTCATACCCCATTCAATATTAAAAGTATGTATGAAAAACCATTAGGCAATCAGTGCAGACATATACTTGCGTAGCATATCTCATTTAAAATAAATGTGTGCATGCAAATAATTATAACAGTAAATAAGTAAGCATACATGTAACGACCCGAAGAATAATGGTATTTAAATAATAAAAAGAAAGGGAAATGGAAACTCGAAACAAAAGGAAGCAGTCGACGACGTTGCATTTTGGAAAGGATAATCTTGAGGAATTTTTCAACTCCTCGTTGACGAATATAGGGGACTTGTCGACGAGGGTATAACAGGAGCTCATTGACGAGGATAGGATTTGTCGACGAGAAAATATAGAGAGAGGATTTTTGGAAGCTTGAAATTCGTTGACGAGGGTTGGAGTTCGTCGATGAATTTTCTACAGGACTCGCCGACGAGGTGACGTGGCTCGTCGATGAATCCCGCAGGATAAATAGGGTTAAACGTGATTTTTCAGTCATTTTCCTACACCAAATCTCACGTTCTCTTCGATTTCGAGCGGATTTCCGCCAGTTCGACGATCTGAAGCCACCACGACGCTCTTGGGAAAGTTCTCTGCAAGTCTATCGGAGCGGATCATCGGTGGGACTGAGGTGGGAACCATCCCAAATCCAGGGTAAAACTTTCTATTAGTATTTGGTTAATTGACAGTTGTAGGAATTGTTATATGCGTAGAAATACTGAACTTTAGTTCTGGGGAATGCTGTTTCCAGGGTGTTGAGTTGGGAACCCTATGGGTGCAGGACAAATTTTCTTAGGGGCTTTTCAAGAATCAAGTAAGGGGATAAACTAAATTAGTATTTTATGAAAATATGTATATTATTATAACATTTGATTTCAGGAAATAAATATATTTATATATGATTTATATTTGGGAAAATACTGTTGAAAATGATGATATGTTGAATATGTGAAAAACTTGTTAGTGTGGCACGAGTAAAAATTGTTATGAAATACTGTTTTCTGGGAATGTGTGAATGATATGGATTTTTATAATGGAAAACCGGCATATGGATCGAGATTTTGATATATTTGCTGGCGTACGGGTCGAGCTATGTGTATGATTTGCTGGCGTACGGGCTGAGCTATGGATATAATTTGTTGGCGTACGGACCGAGCTATGGATGTGATTTGCCAGCGTACGGGTTGTGCTATGATATGATTTGCCGGCGTACAGGTCGAGCTATGGTAAAATGTGTAATACCGACGTACGGGGCGATGATTTTCATGATATATGTATATATGCAAAATGATATGATTGATTTGATAATTAATGATATGAAATATCCATGTATCACAGTTTCAGTATATGTTATATGATATCAGAACTTGGTTGGCTTGGTCTAGGCTAGCACTTGTACGGTACTGTTGCTATGTGTCCATGGTCTTCATGATCATGATATTTGTGTTAACGTCGCTGTACGGAGTGGTGTGAGATTGGATGGTCGATGTGGTTTTAAGAAGTGTGTGAGCGCCCCTGGTGTACATATCAGGTCAGGCAGACCCATCAGACTTACAAACTGTACTTTTGACTTGGCAGTGGTCAACCAACCATTGTTAGGTCCCGCTTTCGAGCCACACAACCTAGTCATGTGGGGGTAATACATGACAACAATCAGCTAACCTACTAGAAATGTTTTTGTATTATTATTATTATATGAGATGAAATATGTTTATGAAAATGCAGTATGTTTTGCCATGTTTTTGATGATATATATGTTTTTCCAGATTTGACAAGACAATTACTGAATATGTCCTATATGGTATATGTATAACACGGAATACTCATGTTACCACATACTGGTATTAGTTTATTTCCCTTATTGAGAGGTGTCTCATCCCAAAATTTTATAAACTTTTCAGGAGCCCCAGATAGGACAGTGGGAAAAGCCCGACTGATCTAGTGTTGTTTGTCTGCCCTCTTTGAAGGGTAAGTTTTAGTAGGGACAGTTGGATTTTGTGAGAAATGTCCCTAGATTTTGTTTTTGGGATGTATATATAAATACAGTGGATATAGTGACTCTGGTATTTATGGTAATGTGATGGATGTTTTCGTATTTATAATATTGTGATTGTATGTTTCCTGCTGCTTAAGCTTCCGTTATGTGTTCTGATGTATCCCTGGTACCCACGGGTCCAAGTGGATTATGATTTGCTGAGTTGAGATTTGTGATTTTGTAATATATATATATATATATATATATATATATAAATGTGGAAATAAAGCAGGTCGTCACATGGAAACTAAAGTTCATTAATTAAATGAGATAGATAAATAAATAGATAGATAAAGAGAGAGAGAGAGAGAGAGAGAGAGAGAGAGAGAGAGAGAGAGAGAGAGAGAGAGAGAGAGAGAGAGTGAGTGACACATGATCTTTGTTATCGAGGTTTGACCAAACTAGGTTATGTCTCTGCCTTGGGCATACCCCCCAAGGATTGCACTATCCCGGCTTAAATGGGCGGAGCAAAAGCTGTGTACATCCTCTCCTTACGGGGTAAGGAAAACCCCAGCTCAATTACCAGGTTGAGCCCAACTGATCTCCTTTACGGGGCGGAGACTCCCTAGTTCAATTTACCAGGTTGAACCGAACTGGTCTCACTTACAAGGCTGAGACTCTCCAGTTCAATTCTGAGCTGAACCTAATTGATACATTAAAAATATTTTTGTGTATATTACAATACTTTTGAATACAAGCAGAGACGTACACATTAAAGCTCAAATACATACACTCTAATATGACAGGAGTTATGCTCAGTAAAGAAAGAGTATTTTTCTTGAAATAGTTTTCCAATCTTCGAAATATGATATATATTATAAATATAAAATATTTCTCCAACAATATTTATCAAAGGAATAGTTGGGAGAAACTTAAGGCTTTGCTCTTAAAAATGTTTTTCAAAAAATGCAAGCTAAGAGAGAGTTAAAAGCACTTGAATAAAATAAATGCCCAAATACAATATTCTCTTTCAAAAAAATTTGTCAAAGAATGAAAGGAAAGAGAGTAGGAGAGTTTAAAAATTTACCCCAAAGTGATTTTGCAATTAAAAATGTAAGTGGGGGAACTTTGATTAAGAAAATAATTTGGGAGAAAAATTGGTTAATCAAAGTTGTTAATCAAAGCAAATGAAGGGGTTTATATAGTTTTTCAGGAAATTATGACCGTTAGGGACACACTTGGTATTTCTGAAAAAGATTAATGACAAATTAATTAAGTTTAAGCACTTAGTTATTCGAACAAATAAAAAGGTTTGGTTGACCAAAATAAGGTTCGGTCGACTGATCATGCAATTCGGTTTGCTGACCAAATGCTTTAGTCAGCTGAGCCCTCAAAAGCATTTAAAACAATTTAAGACTTCGGGCTACTAAGCAAATGGCCAGTTGGCTGTGCCAAAGGTGATTTTTCGAACCTTCGTTGGTTCAGTCGATCGAGCTATTTTTAGCTCATTCGGTCGGTTGGCTAAAGGCAGTGAAAAGTACAAGCTTGAGGGTTCGATTGACCGTGGATGGATATCAAGGATGAGTCCAGGATCGTATTCCACAGGGACCATTGAGTATCAAAGTATTTATGCAAGTTTAGTGAAATCCTGTTGCTGAAAAATAGGGTTTGAAAATCTTTTTGGTCTTTTACGATTTTGAAAACAGTAAACAAAGTGAGAGAAGCTTGAGTAAACTATCAAAATGAAACTGAAATTTTATCAATTTTCCAAAAATGTAAATCTAATAACGCAACCAAAACAAAACAGATTAACTGAAACAATTTTACCAAACACTCAGGTTACGGGTCAATGTTTGCTTGCTTCTATCGTTTACTAATTCCCTAGGCCTTACTCCTCTTCTTGTTTATCCAATCAAGGCATTAATAAGATGAAATTTTATTACTAAGCTCGAGTAAATTTGCCACATCCAAACAGAAGAAAATATAAACTCTCATTAAGCATCAACCGAATGTCGTGTAAATTAGTTGATGAAAATCCTAGATTAAATCAAGGTTTTGATGTGCCTAACGTCAACAACAAAACAAGAAATAAGAGCTAGCGATTTATCAACGATACCTTAATTTTTCGGGTTCAACCAAATAAAAGTTTATCAATAATTTCTTAGGAGAACTAATAAACCATAGAAAGCAAACAACATCGACCCATAACCCGAGTTACCGAACTTAACCACTCATGCTTGCAATAGCCGAAAAAACGGGAACCCAATGTCTAATAAGACAAGTATCGAAACACGCCTTGGTTAAAAACGATAACTTTAAACACATAACTAAAATATGCACGAATGAAAACTCAATCAAACACATATGCAGATAATAAAAACCAAACCTTTAACAAATTACAAATAGAAATAATTAAATGCAAAGAACAACTATTCTAATTTCTTAAAAACGAAAACACTTTTTTTTTCTTTTATTTTATTTTAGAACCAAACCAAACTTAATTTAATTAAAGGAATAACTTCAATAAAAATTAAATATAAGAAACAAACTAAACTTGTATCCAAATCCAATTAAATAAAAAAATAAGAAAACAAAATAAAATAAATAGAGAGAGCCATGGAGAGCCGAGGGTCTGTTCTGCTGTGGGAGTTCTCGGTTTGCTGATCTGCTGGAGCTGCTGTGCTCTGCTAGGATTGCTGTGTGGTGGATGGATATGCTGGAGTGAAGGCTGGGCTGGTGCGTGGAGAGCTGGCTGAGGAGGAGAAGGGGAGAAGCTGCTACTGTGGAAGGCCGAGACTGGAAGGAATTTTGGTGCTCAGGTTGCTGTAATCTACTCTGCTGCTTGCTGGTTTGGATTTGTTCTGCCGTGGTGCTCTTGGTGGTAGCTGGTATGGCAGCAGCAGAGTGCTCTACGGGGCTGAGAGAAAACAAAGGAGAGTTGAGGGAGTTCAGGGGAAGAGAAAATAGAGAGCAAGAGAGAAAGAACTCAGAGAGAGAGAAGAGAACAGAGTAAGGAGAATAACAGAGATAAGGACAAAGGAAGAAAAGAATGAAAGAGAAGAGAAGGGAAGGATAGAGAAAGGGAGAGAGTGGGGAGCCCTTGGGCTGCCTACGTAGGGAGAGGAAGAGAAGGGGAATTAAGGAGGAGCTGGGTTGCCTTAGAATCCATGAAGCCACGACCCGACCCGTTTGGAAAGGATTGACCCGTATTGTTATATTTTTTTTTTCTTTTTTTCATTCTCTGTTCATCACAAATCTGACTCTTCTAAAGCCCATTTCTCATAAAACTCAAAACACAAAAGTTGTAGATAATCCTTTCCTCTTTTTCCATAAATTTGAATCGTCTCGATCAGAGCTTGGATGGAAAAGTTATGTACGAAATATGAACAGGTGTCGGTTTTGGTTTCTGAGATTTTTCCTGCGACAAAAAAATACCAAAACTTCATAAATAATGCAATAAAATTCAAGAATGATGATTTTGGCACTTTATTAAAATATTGGATAATTTTGGACATTTAATTAAAAATATAAACCGTAAAGCTCTAGTTAAAATGCCCAATTACGCAGTTTTGACGCGTAATCAACTGAGACTTTTTAATTAAGCCAAAAACCCAACATCGGTCAACAATCTTTATAGGCCCTAATTTGACCCTAAAGCTATTCCAAAAACTTTGTATGATTTTAGTCTTTTTAGAAAAAAGGTTTTTGGTAAAAAGTTAGGTGTCCTATGGTCAACCTATGGTCATTTGAGCATTTAAACATATCATGCAGATGCATGCATTATTACATACCAAACTAATAAAAACATAAATGCAATACAAATAAAATTAAATATCTTCTTTATCTTCTTTGCTCCTCTTCATGGAAAATGGCAGATGTATAAGCTTTATGCGTCTTTATGGCTTCCATTTCCATTCCCTTATGTGTATGTTAAATTAATGAACCTATTTGCATGCTAAATACACACATAAGTAACTCGTGCTTTGTCAGCATCAAAATAGGGATTGGACTCAAAAAGCAAACAAGGCTGGATTGCATTCTTTTGAGACTCGTTCACTCCATTTTCTTCGTCGGTTCTTCGATGTATGTGAGATGTTTAACCATGCCTATTTTTCCTCACATACGGGAGTGACCCCATTTTCATGAGTGTTTTTGAGAGTATATCAATGAGGCTGAGTCAAGATTACCGTTTTGTAGGTGTGTGAGGATTATCTGAGTGAAATGAGCCATTCACTTTACACGTGTCGTGTGACTGTGCTTGTTTATACTAATATTTATACAATGATATCAACTCTGAAAATGAATTACTGATCGATTCTATGACGTTTATGATATTTGAATGGCTATATCTTATTGAGGCATGTATAGGTGATTTCCTTTGACGTTGTCTTTATAATGGAGTTATTGGTGGAGGGGCATGTTTGTAATGATGCTATATGTTTGTATATGAAGTGGTATGGTTGTGTTACTTGTTTGAGCTTCTAATTGTGATTCACTGGGATAGGTGTTCATGGGGATCATATTGGAAACCCTTATGAGACTATAACTCGTCCACTAGGGCCACCTAGGGGTTCAAAGCCTTATTGCATAAGGTAAATGCAATCGTGTTTCTCGTGAAAGAGGAGGTAGTTAGGAATTTATTTATCTTTTATAGGTTTTTTGTAGTTTTCTTTGCTCGAGGACTAGTAAAGTGTAAGTTGGGAGTTGTGATGTGTTCCTAAATATGCTTAATTAGTCCCCCGTTTAATTATGTGATGTTCTTATTTACTCCGTAATTATCATCTCTTATCATTGTTTAGAGTTACATGTGGTATGTTTGATGTGTTGGGAAATCGGAGCTTAAATCAAGGAGTTAAGTAGTGCAAGAAGTCAATGTAGCAACTTGGAAGCACAAGGCTCGACCAAGTGCTCGACTAGGTCTCCACTGGATTCAACTAAAGCATAATGTCCCTGATTGACCATGTGGTGCGACTAAGGAGTCACAAGGGGCAACCGGGTCGAACTAGAAGACTCTAGAGTGCTAATTAACAGCAAGATCATAGAGACCCTCAACCAGGGCGCGACCAGAAGACCTTGGACGTGCGACCTAGTCGACGATGCCATCGACTAAACACAGAACTAATTGAAGATTTTTCTTAATGTGTCGACCAGGGTGCGATAAGGAGACCTTGGTAGTGCGACCAAGTTGACTTTGATTGACTTCAGAATTTTGCTTTGCGAGATTTATGGTGATTGTTTCCTAATTTGAATTTTAGTGTGTGTAAACCCTAAGGGGTATAAAATTAAACTTTGAAGAGACAATTAGGGGTTCCCTTTAGTTCCTTTTTGTTCATTTGGGTTCATTTTAGATAGTTTTTAGCCGTCAAGTTGTATTGTTTTCATTTCATTTCAGATTGCAGTAGTTTAATCATATTTTTGTTTATGCTTTGTTTTTTATTTTGAATTTCAATAAAAGTTATGTTTATAGTTTCGCTCATTATTTTGTCTTTATAATTGATTGCTTGCATTATGAGTAGCTAATTTATCTGATTCTATGGTTGTGATGAACCCCTAAGCTAGATTCCCATAGCTAGGATTCAGTCAGTTGTGCATAATAGGGTTTGGTTGCTAGAAAGGAATATGTGTTCGCTAGATAGGGTATACCAGTTCTCTCTATCATGCTCCGGGCGATTGGTGCGAACCGGGATATGCTATATGTCGCAACGTCCCGGAGCATGTGTGCCCCGAGGTGGCGAAATAAAAAGATCATTTTATATTTTCAGGAAAAACAGGAATATCGGAGTCGCCACTAACCTTTTAGTGTGGTTAGAACACTTAATTACTACCCAGTTAAAGGTAAAATTGGTCTGCGTTACCAAAGCTGGGATCGGGAGTTCGGTTACGCGAGGGGAAGGTACGAGCACCTCCTATGCGCCCGTTCTTACGAATGGTACCTAATAAATTATGAAATTATCCTAGAGTAAATTTAAAAAACCTTTTAGGTTACTCTTAATATACATGCAAAATAAATAAATAAATAAATAAATGAGTCATACAAAAATATAAGTAACATCTATATTCTCTCAGAATTGAGGTACGTGAAGTTTAAAAAAACTTGTACCCTTTTTATTGCAATCATAGGGAAAAAAATTGAAAATATTTAATATTAAAAAATATATAATGATAATAATAATAATACTAAAATATAAAAATAAGTACCATAGTACATAATAATAAATATACACTATAATAAGTAATACTATATATTAAGATGCTAAAAATACCCTAATAAGTTATATATACTAATACACTAAAGATACCATAATAAGTAATACCCTATATATTAAAATACTAATAATACCCTAATAAGTAATACTAATATATCAAAGATACCATAATAAGAACACCATAATGTACCAAAATACTAAAAACAATATAATATGTAATACTAAATATAAACATATAACAATACATAAGTGCCATAATATCATATATACTACCATAATAACAATTATACCATAATAATAATCTGCTGCAATACTTAATAAAATACCATAATAGTAAACTACCTTTCTACATAATAATGATACCCTAATAATAAACTATCATAATAAATAATAATAATACCTTAATAATATCCTACCATGTTAATAATGAGAAAACTATATAATGATAGTTGAAAACCCTAAATATTAAACATATAACTTGGATATTACCTATTTAAATAAATACAACCAAAATCCTACATATTAAACATTCAACTTGAATATTACGTACTTAATAATATATGACAACAAAAATTACTACAGTTAAATACTGACCAATAGAATACTTACCACCCAAAAAAAAAAAAAAATCCTACAATAATGAGAACAAAACACTTAATATTTACAATAGTATAAACATAGACATCAATAATTAAAAATCCTAAAACAATAAATATAAGTTAATTAATATTAGCATTAGGAATATAATCATGGATAACAATTATCAAAACCCTACTACAATCATAATAAACCAATTAATATTAACATAATACACATGGATGCTTAAATAAAAAATAAAAAAAATCATACATTAGTATTAAATTAACTTAATATACACAATAAACACAACTATAAACAAGTATATAAATATATTATAATAATGAATCCCTACAACCTACCCCAAAATATTAAACATTAGTCTATACATATTTAAATAACAATTTTTAACCTAACAAAACATTATTCAACATATATACAATGTTAATACAAAAAAAGTTTAAACTTAAAAAAAAAAAAAAACGTGTGTGCATGCGTATATACATACGAGTGTGTGAACAGTGTGTGTGTGTGGGTAGAGAGTTTATCGCCGAGGTTTCCGCCGAAGTTGGGTAGTTGGTGGCTGGCCGTGGACGTGATGGCTATTGGGCAGGAGCTCGTGTGGTTGGATCTGTAGGGAGCGTGGTACAACTAGGAGGCTCGTGGCCGGAGTTGCAGGCAAGGAGGAGGAGGCACTGCTAGAGTTGGAGGGGTTGCCGGAGAGATGGCAGTTTAGGCGGTTGTGAAGTCGTTCGGTTGTGCAGCGAGCAGGGGCGGCCCTGCCTTTAGGCAATTGAGGCAAGCGCCTAGGGCCCCCAAATTTTTGGGGCCCCTCAAATTTTTTTAATATAATAATATTATTTTTGAGTTCCAAAATTTTTTTTAATTAAATAGTATTAATATTATTTATTATGCTCTATTCCCATAATTGACTTCCCAACTAATTAATAAATAATAAAATCATATTTTAAAATATAAAATAAATACAATTTAATTCTTTTTTTTCAAGTCTTATATTTCCCAACTAACAACTTTATTGTATTTCAAATTATCTGTTATTCCCATCTCTCTCTCTTAGTCTCTCTAAATTTTTTTTTTCACCTCTCACACTCTCATCTCTTGGTTTCTTTATGATTTTTGCTCCAACTATTGTGTTCATCATCTTCGGCCTCCGATTCTATGTAATTTTCATCAACTCTAATTTTTATTTCAATGTTTGTATATTATTTTTCTATTATTTTCACTCTGAATTTTTTTTTTCTATTTTTTCTTAGATTTTGGAAGCTTTGAGATTATAGCGTTGTATCCGGCAAGAATCCGATATCTCTAAAGTCTTGCTCGCCAATCGATTTGAAATAGTAATAATAATCAGGTTATATTGTTTCAATCTACTATTTCTATAGATTTATTAAATTTATTTTTATTTGTTTACATAATTTGTCAATTTATAGTTAGCGTTAATTTTGAAATTTAATTATGTTAATGAGAAAATATGACTCCGGATATGAAAAATGAAGAAAGAAAAAAAAATAGAAGAATTAGTGTCATCTCAAAAGGGAGCTCTTGATAAATTTATTTTTAGTTTTAAGCAAAATATAAATAAGCAAGATGAAAATCCTCCAAAAAACGAGCAATCAATTTCAGAGATGAAATTAGAATCTAATATAATAATAATAATAATAATAATAATAATAGTGATAAAGATAACATTGATATACAGGAAATGTTCACTAATGATATTTCTTTTGAAAGACATTTTAACAATATAGAAGAAAAATAAATAAATAATGATGATAATATTTATGATCCAAAATATTGGGAAAATATAGATACCAAATTACGAAATTTACTAGTTGAAAAAGGTTTTATTAGGGATAATGATTTAATTTTTCCAAAAGATGAAAATTGAAGACATTTTTCAAATATATATTATATTCGAAAATTATCAAATGGAGAAAACATGATAGAAAATGGCTTATATATTCTAAAGATTTAGATAGAGTATTTTGTTTCTGTTGTAAGTTATTTGGCCAAAAATTAAATAACCAACAACTAGCTAATACTTGAAAATCTTGAATATAAAACTTTAATTAATGATTTTGCATCTCAAAAAGTTAGAAAAATTAATTTTAAATAAAAATAAAAATTAAACAAAATATTAAGGGTCCTTGAATAAATTATTCACCTAGGGCCCCGTATTGTTAAGAGCCGACCCTGTTGGTTAGTGCGGCGAGAAAGAATGAGATGGAACGGAGAGAGGGGTAGGAGATGAGGAGCAGCCGTGGGGCTGCGTGTGTGTACATGAAAGAGAGGGAGAGTAGCCAGCCAGGTTGCTGCTGCTGTGGCTGTGAAGATGAGAGGGAGAGATCTGGCTTTAGGTTTTTTTTTTTTTTTTGTCTCTCCTCCTCTTATTTTCTTATTTTCTTTTTTTTTAAATACTTTTATGGCAATAATAATAATACTAATATGGTAATAAAAATAATAATAATAATAGTAGTGTAATAATAATAATAAGGTTTGAAAATAATGATAATACTAATAAAAATAGAAATAGCAAAAATTATTATAGTAAAGTAATAATAAAATAGAAATAATAAGAATGATAAAAATAATTAAAATAATAATAGTAAAGTAACAATAATAAAATAATAATAATAATGATAATAATAATAATAATAATAATAACAACAACAACAATAATAATAATGATAATAAAAAATAATAAAATAATAATAATAATAATAATAATAATAATAATAATAATAACAACAACAACAACAACAACAACAATAAAAATAATAATAATAATAATAATAATAATAATAATAATAATAATAATAATAAAATAATATAGTAACCTCTTTGGTATATTTGGCTCGGGCAAAAATAGGGTGTCTACAGTTGCCCCTCTTTGTAGGCTTTGTTGCGTTAATGTAACAGTAGAAACTCTCATATGTTTTTTGTAACAACAAGCCTGCAAAGATAAAAGACACCTATTTTAATCAGGCCATACAACTCCCTATGGCTTTCAGGTTAATTAAGAGTTGTTTATTTCTACTAACTAGGGATGATTTGCACTGAATGTAAGAATCCAGGCGGGAGTATGCAGTGTTGTCTTGCGTTGGATGTAAGAATCCAGGCGGTAGTATGTAGGCTTGCTTTGCACTGAATGTAAGAATCCAGGCCAAGATACACAAGGATGACTTGCACTGAATGTAAGAATCCAGGCGGAAGTACGCAAGGTTGACTTGCAATAATGTAAGAATCCAGGTCGAGGTACACATGGATGACTTGCACTGGATGTAAGAATCCAAGCTGTAGCAGATACAATGATTTGAGCCACAATACACAATGATGGCTTGTTTTGAACGTAAGAATCTGACTCATAAGACACAATGATGGCTTGCTTCGAATGTAAGAATCTGAGCTGTAGCGGATATGATGATCTGAGCCATAAGACACAATGATGACTTGCTTCGAATGTAAAAATCCGAGTCATAGTGGATATGATGGTCCGAACTATAATACACAATGATGGCTTGCTGCGAATGTAAGAATCTAAGCCGTAAGACACAATGATGTCTTGCTGCGAATGTAAGAATCCGAGTCATAAGACATAATGATGGCTTGTTTCGAATATAAGAATCCGAGTCGTAGCAGATACGATGATCTAAGACACAATAATGGCTTACTGCGAATGTAAGAATATGAGCTGTAGCGGATACAATGATCCCACCATAATGATGGCTTGCTACAAATGTAAGAATCCGGGTCGTAGAGGATATGATGATCCGAGCCATGCGATACAATGATGGCTTGTTGTGAATGTAAGAATCCGAGCCATAGTAGATACGATGATCCGAGCCATAGGACATAATGATGACTTGTTGCGAATATAAGAATTCGAACCGTAGCAGATATAATGATCCGAGCCACATGACACAATGATGGCTCACTTCGAATGTAAGAATCTGAGTCATAGCAGATACAATGATCCGAGCCACACGACACAATGATGGCTTGCTTCAAATTTAAGAATCTGAGCTATAGCGGATACGATGATCCGAGCCATAAGACACAATGATGGCTTGCTTTAAATGCAAGAATCCGAACCATAAAGGATACGATGATCCGAGCCATGCGACATAGTGATGGCTTGCTGCGAATGTAAGAATCCGAGTCATAGAAAACACGATGATTCGAGCCATAGGACATAATGATGGCTTCTGCAAATGTAAGAATACGAGCCGTAGCGGATACAATGATCTGAGTCATAAGACACAAAGATGGCTTGCTGTGAATGTAAGAATTTGAGCCGTAGCAAATATGATAATCTGAGCTACACGACAGAATGATGGCTTGCTTTGAATGTAAGAATCCGAGCCATAGCGGATACGATGATCCGAGCCACACGACACAATGATGGCTTGCTTTGAATGTAAGAATCCGAGACGTAGCGAATACGATGATCCAAGCCACACAATACAATGATGGCTTGCTTTGAATGTAAGAAATCGAGCCGTAGCGGATATGATGATCCGAACCACACAATGATGACTTGCTTCGAATGTAAGAACCCGAGCCGTAGCGGATACGATGATCCAAGCCATGCGACACAATGATGTCTTGTTGCGAATGTAAGAATTCGAGCTGTAAAGGATACGATGATCCGAGCCACTTTAAGTAGTAATAAGATGTGAAACCAAAGTTTGGAGAATGGTTACTTTATTGGGGAAATGCACTTGGGTGTAGGGACCTAATTTCAATGAATGAATCCACTTGTCCTTGGGATCTGTTGCTCCAGTTTCAAAATAAATCAATGTGTGTTTGGTGTCAACTGCCCCAGTTTCTAGGTAAATCAGTGTATGCCTGGGGTCGGCCACCCTAGTTTCAAATATTAGCACTACAGGAATCGCTTAGTCAAGGATGCCAAATGATTATTCAAAAGCTTATTTAATAAGACAAGTGTGAAGGGTGCTCTATTGCTATATGTATGCATGTTGCTAACTCATGATGCCAGAATGAAGTGATATGCTGCTATTTGTATGCATGTTGCTAACTTGTGATGCTAGAATGCAGTGATATACTGCTACATGTATGCATGTTGCTAACTTGTGATGCTAGAATGTAGGGGTATGTTACTATATGTATGCATGTTGCATGATATGACATGTACGTAATTTTTATTATTTATTATTTATTATTTATTATTTTTATTTTTTTGTGCAATGCATGAAATGTATGGTAATGCATGAAATGCATGGCAATGCTTAAATCTTGTCTCCCAGCGCGCTTGTAATCAATAACCTCATCTTTTATCTTGGCCAATTTTTCAAATTTTTGCATGGAACTTGCCGCATTTAAATGGATCTGTAACTGATCTTGGCTCAATTTTCTTGATTCATCTGGTCACAGAGGTGATTGGCTTGGTTAAAATGAAACTCAATCACAAAATTTGCTCTAGTTGAATGGATCTATAACTGATCTTGACTCTGTTTTCATATTCTAATCTAATAAGAAGGTGCTTGAATGGGTCCCACTGAAACTCAATTCGGAATTTGCGCTAGTTGAATTTATCTACCACTGATCTTGACCCTATTGTTAGATTCTTCTTGAATAAGTAGATCTCTGAAACCTGATGTGATATTTGCCCCAATTAGATTGCTCTTTCTCCATAGAGATCTTCTTTAGGTTGCATCCTTAATGTTTAAAATCTCTTTGAAATTTAAATAAATAAGCATGTCATCAAAAACTCAATTTCAATAGGAATATGGATGGAATGCACAAACTTGTTTGTCTTTGCTTGATTTTTTATGCTTTTTAAATAGGAGACAAATTTTACCATTACTTTGACACTAATTTAACTTTGCTAGCTTAAAGAATCATATCAATGGGCAAACCATTTTTTTTTTGGCCTCAACCATAACTTGTCCACTGTATCACCATTTAGAGATTCTTTCTTACTTATTTCAAGCTTATATCAATCTCCCTGTCTTGAATTATAACTAGTGTCGCATTAAGTAGTCCGATCAATATTCCAATCTCAGGGTGGACTTTAAGACACGTACAAAATGTAGGCTTAGGATTTAGGTTTCACCAAGAACGAGGAAACTAAGGCTTAAAAATCCAATCTTATAATAAAAATTTCTGCCCCAATTTGTGGTGCAGTATTCGAAAAGTATTGACTGAACTTGTTATTTGAACAAGTTGCCTACGTACTTTTTCAGGATTAGGTCATTACGTAGTTCAGACTCAACATTGAGTTCGACAAATCATTTGAGACAACAATGTATACCAATTAGGTTAGGACTTTCATTTGGACAGTAACGTAGGCTAAGGGTATGGGTTAAAGAAGAAAAGAGTTAAATAAAACTCAAAATTATAGATTTCATCAAGGGTAATTTGATCAAAGATCACATATGTAGTATATCCCTTATTTTTCTTTTTTCTTCCTTTTATTCTTCTTTCTCTTCCCCCTTTTTTTTCTTTCATTTTTTCATCTTCTTTTTCTTCTTTTATTGCAACTTTTACTTTTCCTTTTATGAAGGAATCTTTACTTCATTTTCATTTGAATTCCATTTGAGACTGATCTTTTTTTTTTAAAACTACCCCAGTGTAGGGTGTGATCCTTTGACGGGTTAATTAAGAATTGAATTGTTTAGGCTCAAAAAGGGTTTGCAAGGGATTTCTTCTTTGACTTTCTTTTGGGTAGCAAAAAAATGG
Organism: Malania oleifera; assembly: GCF_029873635.1. Lineage (NCBI taxonomy): Eukaryota > Viridiplantae > Streptophyta > Magnoliopsida > Santalales > Ximeniaceae > Malania > Malania oleifera. The sequence goes on along the minus strand of NC_080422.1, from coordinate 82,114,227 downwards.
TTTGCCATCATTTTAGTAGTACTAGGAGACCCAAACCCAGGTTGAATTTCTGATGAACTGACTTTTAAGAAAAGATTGGTTTAACATTCAGGCTTAACTTGGTTAACAAATGGTAAATCAATATTTGGTTCTTTTTAGGGATACTGGTCAACCAAAGATGGCCACGCCTCATTTGATAAGAATATAATCATTATACCTTTAAGACATCAATCATAACAAAGACAAGAGACTTTTTCATCGATTTCATCAAACAAATGTAGGACAAAGATTGATAAGTCATTTATGTATATTTCTCCTACGACTCTTCATCATTTTGAAATCCACATCCCACAAAACTCCTTGACAACATCTTGAATTGGCGTTCTTTACTAAACTTCATCTTGGAGGCTTTTCCTTCATCCTTTTTTTTTTTTTTTTTGCCCCATTGAATAGAATCCCAAAACCACCTAATAGCTCCAAGTCCTTTGTATTGACAAAACAATTTCTCATGTCACTTACACAAAAATACAAGCCAAAATAGTCAAAATTTGGAACAAGGTGATGATTCAAGGAGGATAGGATGAGATGACATTGAAAGACATTCTTATTTCATTCAATTTCAAAATGATTTAAATGAAAAACATGGATGCATTCCTTTTGTTATCACCCTTAGGTGATCAAGCGCATAATTTTTGTATCACATGAGCTCACTTCTGAAATTGAATACCAATCAATCCTTCAATCCGATGACATTTGCAACATTTCAACTGTGATCGGGCAACGGGTTCCCATGATTCTAACCTTTCGCCTAGAATAAAGAGATTGTTTTTGTTCTGCTCAATGATGGAACCCCGAATCTTTAACTTTGCCACCTCGGCACACCGGTTTTACAGAAAATTGGGATGTGATTACCGACTTATTGGAGATGACTATGAATGCATGGTTATGAAATTGAGCATGAGATGCATGATTATGTTGTGCAATGGGTGTAACTAGTGCAAACATACATATAAATAGGGATATGAACATACATGCAGCCTATCGTGTATGGTTATGCGTGAAATTATGCATGAAGTGCATGAATGCAATGTAACCTAAACAACTACATTGCCAAAATTCTGGAAAAATCCCTATTGACTAATGAAATGTTTCATGATTAAGCCAATCATTAATGGACCACTAATTCACTTCAATTCCTCCCTCAACCATTTCTTTCTTTGATGATGGTCCATATACCTTAGATCCTATGAAGGGTCAAATTATAATCTACCTTTGGGGTTGACCCATGCTAGTCAACCCATTGAATTTGTTCAATGCAGGCTTGTGGACTTAATGTGCACTTGGACCTCGAGTATTTTAAAATATAGGTTTCAAGCTATTTTATGATGGGATTAGACCCTAGTTTAAAAGGAGTTGGGCTTGGATTACTTAAAAAATGTTGTCCTGGATTTTTAGGTAATAGGGCCGAGGCCCACTTTTGAAATTTGGGTTTGGCCCCTTTTTGAAAATCAGGTCTAGGCCGAGTTGTTGCTTAGAAAAAGGTCAGACCTAGGTTTGTTTTTAAAAAAATTAGGCTTGAGTTATTTGAAAAGGGTTGGGCCGACCCATATAGGCCAAGTGCTTTATTTTTTGAAAGGATGGTCCATGGTGTTTTTATTGGGCTTTTCCAAAATAATGGTTAAGTAGTATGCATGACTAAAATGGATGCAATATGCATAACACAATACCAAACATATATACAAAAGACACGAACTAAGTCACATGGAGAAAGATAAGGATCCTATCCCAACCCAAGGTAGATACATCTATTTTATAGGATTTCTTCATGACTCTATCCTAGTTAGGAGAAAAATATGGACAATTACGTGTGGGTAGGCTCTAACCCTATTGACGGTAGATTCCCAACTTGAACCCTATCTTCACCCAAAGGGTTTGGACAGAGCTCAAATTGAGCGAAGTGATTTGCAGGTCCCCACAAGCCCTGCCATGTGGGGATAAACGATATTACACTCCTTTCTAATCTTAGCAGGTAAAGTCTGGGTAGAAGGTACATGAAAGTGTGTGAATTCAAATTTAGCCTAATCCCGCTACCCCACATGCATGTCATACGCTTATTCACAATTAATCACTTGCTTATTCAAACTATGGCACCAAGATATTTACAATTAACACACTTAATCTAAAAAGTTGGAAATAAAATAATTACAATTAATATTCTTATCTAAAAAATTTGGAAAGAAGATATTTACAATTAGTATTCTTATCTAAAAAATTTGGAAAGAAAATATTTACAATTAATATTCTAATCTAAAAATTTGGAAAGAAAATATTTGCAATAAAAAAAATTAGGAAATAAAATATTTGCAATCAATATGCTAATTTAAAAAAATTTGGAAAGAAAATATTTACAATTAATATTCAAAAAATGAGGAGCAATTAAAAGATTTATTAAATTTGAGTTTGGGATAATTTCTAATTAAATACTGGCTCAACTCTTTATGGTCCCCAGCAGAATCGCCAAGCCGTTGTGACGTCCCAGAGCGCATGTGCCCTGGGGTGGCGAAATAAAAAGATTATTTATGTTTTCAGGAAAAATAGGAATATCGGAGTCACCACTAACCTTTTCGTGTGGTTAGAACACTTAATTACTACCCAGTCAAGGGTACAATTGGTTTGTGTTACCAAATCTGGGATCGGGAGTTCGGTTACGTGAGGGGAAGTAGGGGTGAGCATAATTCGGGGAAACCCGAATTAACCGATTTAACCGACGAAAATCGGTCGGTTCGGTAAAAATTGGGTCGGTCGGTTCGGTTGGGCTTCACCAAAATTCGGTGAATCGAGTTTCGGTTCGGTTAATAGGAAATATATTCGATTAACCGATTAACCGATTTAATAATTAATTAAATTTCAAAAATCAATTAATATGTTAATTTGTTAATTGTTAGGGATGGGGGAAAAAAGGCAGAGCGGAGGAGCTGAGGAGGGCTACTGCTGGTAGTAGGGTTTCTGCTCCAAGGCTCTGGACTCTGGAGTGACACTGTGACGGGGTCTGCGTGCAGCGGTGCAGGTGTGTGACCTTACTGGACTGGAGCGGGTGGGCGAGAGGGATTCTGAGATTAGAATGCTGTTGAGGCGTGAGCTGTACAGTAAAAGAAGAGGGATTAGAATGCTACTAGAGCGGATGGGCGAGAAGGATTCTGAGATTAGAATGCTGGAGTGTGCACTTGATTGGAATAAAATTGATCAATATCCAGAAAAACAGTTTAATATTGGGTAATGGCAGATGTAGAATTGGTAAAAAAATTATAAGTATATTCTGTTTTTAATAATTAATTTTAAATAATTTTGGTTAAATTCGATTAACCGAATTACCCGAACTGGTAATTCGGTCGGGCGAGGTTCGGTCAATAGCCCTTATTCAGTCGGTTCGGTTAATGGAAATGGTTAACCAAGATTTTTGGTTAATTCGGTTAATTAACCAAATTTCACTGAACCGACCGTTTGCTCACCCCTAAGGGGAAGGTACGAGTACCCTCTACGCGCCCATTCTTACGAACGGTACCTAATTAATTACGAAATTATCTCCGAGTAAATTTAAAAAGCCTTTTAGGTTACTCGTAATACACATGCAAAATAAATAAATAAATAAATAAATGAGTCATACAAAAATATACGTAATATCTATATTCCCTCATAATTGAGGTACGTGAAGTTTAAAAAAACTTGTACCCTTTTTATTGCAATCATAGGGAAAAAAATTGAAAATATTTAATATTAATATATATATAATAATAATAATACTAAAATATAAAAATAAGTACCATAGTACATAATAATAAATATACACTATAATAAGTAATAATATATATTAAGATACTAAAAATACCCTACTAAGTTATATATACTAATACACTAAAGATACCATAATAAGTAATACCCTATATATTAAAATACTAATAATACCCTAATAAGTAATACTAATATATCAAAGATACCATAATAAGAACACCATAATGTACCAAAATACTAAAAACAATATAATATGTAATACTAAATATAAAATATAACAATACATAAGTGCCATAATATCATATATACTACCATAATAAGAATTATACTATAATAATAATCTGCTGCAATACTTAATAAAATACCATAATAATAAACTACCTTTCTACATAACAATGATACCCTAATAATAAACTACCACAATAAATAATGATAATACCTTAATAATATCCTACCATGTTAATAATGAGAAAACTACATAATGATAGTTGAAAACCCTAAATATTAAACATACAACTTGGATATTGCCTATTTAAATAAATACAATCAAAACCCTACATATTAAGCATTCAACTTGAATATTACGTACTTAATAATATATGACAACAAAAATTACTACAGTAAAATACTGAACAATAGAATACTTACCACCCAAAAAAAAAAAAAAATCCTACAATAATGAGAACAAAACACTTAATATTTACAATAGTATAAACATAGACATCAATAATTAAAAATCCTAAAACAATAAATATAAGTTAAGTAATATTAGCATTACGAATATAATCATGGATAACAATTATCAAAACCCTACTACAATCATAATAAACCAATTAATATTAACATAATACACATGGATGCTTAAATAAAAAATAAAAAAAATCACACATTAGTATTAAATTGACTTAATATACACAATAAACACAACTATAAACAAGTATATAAATATATTATAATAATGAATCCCTACAACCTACCCCAAAATATTAAACATTAGTCTACATATTTAAATAACAATTTTTAACCCAACAAAATATTAATACAATGTTAATACCAAAAAAGATTTTAACTTTAAAACAAAAAAAGAAAAAGTGTGTGCATGCGTATCATGGTTTTAAATAAAGGCCGTGACCGTTACGTAACACCGTTACGTAAAGGTTTTTTGGGTTACCGATATCGTTACACACCGCGAAATCGTTGGGAAGAAAAATCACGGCTGTAGCGGCCGTTACGGACCGCGACTGTTACGTAAAGGCTGCTATGGCCATTACGTAACTGCTACAGGACTGTTACACCAAAAAAATATTTTATTTTTTACTTTTTCTTCTCACTTTTTCTCTCTCTTTCATATATCATTCTCAATATACCAAGTCGCAAGAGGGGGAAAAGATTATAATGAGGATGACAATGATGCAAAATTTATTATTTCTTTAAATACTCACAATAGATGCATTAATTAACAATTTCAAAATACTAACTTGTTAGGAAATTTTTTTTTTTTAATAATATTAGTAATGTGATATTTATGTTCTTTATTTTTCAACTTCAACATTCTTTCTTTTCTAGCTATATTATATTTATATTATTTGTATGTCTTATGTGTCTAATAGATTAATGGAGTGTATAATGTATTTTATTTTATTAATTCATTTAGCACACATAAGAATTTATCACAAATAAGAACAATGAGAAGTATAAATACGTGCACACGTAATTTTCTATCAATGATGGTTTAAAACAAATGTAAATTTGTTGCTCTTACCAAATAACTTAGTTACTTGAACTAAAGGGTCCAAAAATACACTAAAACCCTTTCTAAGAATGGCTAAAAGGTTAAAACATGTAAGTACGCTAATATGCACAAGGTTGTGCGTGCTTCAAAAAAATTCACGACCGTTACACCCGCTTCCCATTATGTAACATCCGCTACTCCTGCTTCCCGTTACACCCGTTACCGTTACGTTACGCTACCCGCTACCGCGATTTAAAACCATGATGCGTATATACATACGAGAGTGTGAACAATGTGTGTGTGTGGGTAGAGAGTTTACCACCGGGGGTTCCGCCGAAGTTGGGTGGCTGGTGGCTGCCCGTGGACGTGATGGCTGCTGGGCGGGGAGCTCGTGTGGCTGGATCTGCAGGGAGCGTGGTACAACTGGGAGGCTCGTGGCCGGAGTTGCAGGCGAGGAGGAGGAGGCACCGCTGGAGTTGGAAGGGCTGCCTGTTGAATTCTGCAGGTATGGAGCCGCAGACAGCCGCAACAACCAGCCACCATCTTTGACACTGGAGATGGATGGCCACCTGCTCTGCAGGCTTTGTTGAATTTGCTAGCCACCATATTTGATTTTTACTCCCTCTCATGTATATATATATATGTGCTGTGAGTTGTGAGATGTGTGAATTTAGTGAGCTGCGTGAGTAGAGGTGTGCTGTGTACTGAGAGTGCAGAGAGAAGTGCAGAGAGCAGAGAGTTGTGGTGAGAGAGAGAGTTAAGCAGTGGCTCCTCTGTGCGTTATTTCTCCCAGATTATAGTGCAGTGGTGTGCTCCCGTGGACGTAGGTCAGTTTGGACCGAACCACATAAATCCGGTGTTCATTGTGTGTGTTTGAATTTTTCTTTGTGCGTGATTATTACTCCAGGTCGGTTTATTCCCCAACACTACCGGAGTGATGGCAGTTCAGGCGGTCGTGAAGTCGTTCGGCTGTGCAGTGAGCGAAGCAGCCAGGGTTGTCGTTGGCGCAGTTTTTGATGAGGCTGGGTCACTCCTGCTGTGTGTGTCTACGACTCCGGCAGTGAGGACGCAAGGAAACGAGTTGTGAGGTTGAGGGTGGCTGAGTTGCTCCTGCTGTGTGTTGCGACGTCTCTGGCAGTGAGGACGTGAGAGTGACGATGAAGCTAGAAGAGGTGCATCTCCGGTAGCCTGGTAAAGAGCGGTGACAGGTTTCCCGGTGGTCGAAATCTGGGCTGCTGGGCAGTGGTGGCTGTGGCAAGTGATAGTGGTGCTCGGTTGGTGGCTGTGGTGTTGGTTAGTGTGGCGAGAAGGAATGAGATGGAAGGGAGAGAGGGGTAGGAGATGAGGAGCAACCGTGGGGCTGCGTGTGTGTGTACGTGAAAGAGAGGGAGAGCAGGCAGCCAGGTTGGTGCTGCTGTGGCCGTGAAGATAAGGGGGAGAGATCTGGCTTTAGGTTTTTTTTTTTTCTGTGTCCCTCCTCCCCTTCTTTTCTTTTTTCTTTTTTCTTTTTTCTTTTTATACTTTTATGATAATAATAATAATAATAATAAGGTTTGAAAACAATGATAATACTAATAAAAAAAGAAATAGCAAAAATAATTATAGTAAAGTAATAATAAAATAGAAATAATAAGAATGATAAAAATAATAAAAATAATAATAGTAAAGTAACAATAATAAAATAATAATAATAATTATAAAGATGATAAAAATATTACTACTACTACTACTACTACTACTACTAATAATAATAATAATAATAATAATAATATAGTAACCCCTTTGTTATATTTGATTCGGACAAAAATAGGGTGTCTACACTATACTACTCGAGCGGATTACTTGTCACTATTTAGGGTTCATTTGACGTGTTTGTATTAGGATGAACCGTTGAACCCCATTATAGATAATTGACCGAACCTAGTTATTGGGGACTTATGGTGGATTCATAACCAGGGAATTACTTTTCCATAAGGAATTCAATTTAATTAATTTGTTTTTGTAGTTTAAATAGAAAACCCCAAATTCAATCTTTTCTTATTGTTATAGCGTAGTGAATTAGATTAATTTGGTAAATCACTGCATTGAATCCTTGAGGATTGACACCCAACTTACTCACTGTTCTACCGAACTTGAGAGTAGTTAGGTTTATAAATTTTATTTTTGGTAGTTAAGGACCCAAGCCTTGGTGAAGCTATCAGATTTTGATATAAATTTCATTATCCAACGATCCATATAGGTATGTTGTTACTGTGTCCATAAGACATATGTTCAGTCGTTCAATGACTGCTAGCCCAATTAAGAATCTAAAAGTGATTCCATCCATTACGGGATAATATGTCTCCTTATAATCAATTTGAATTTCTGGGAGAAACCTTGAGCCACAGGCCTTGCTTTATATCAAGTAATTTCATTATTTTCATTTCACTTGCGCACAAATACCCATATGTATCCAATGGGTTGGACATCTTCTAGTGTCAGGATTACAGGTCCAAAAAATTCTCTTTCTGATAGAAAATTTAATTTTGATATGATAGCCTCTTTCCATTTTGGTCAATTACTTCTATATCGACATTCATTAATAGATTTAGGTTCAGGATCCTCATTACTTCTTGTAACGTCAGTAGCTACTACATATGCAAATGTGTTGTTGACAATGACTTTATTTCTATCCCACATTTCTCTTGTGTAATGAATTGAGATCTTATTATTATTTCTAGGTACTTGTCCCTTTTCAAGGGATGTCTCTTCAGGAGTTTTCACTTCAGGATTTTCCTTTTTAAGAGGTTCCATAATAGGGATTTCATTTTCAGGATAAATGAGTTTGTGAGTGTCGAACAAATTATCCACCTCTATAATCTCTTCTGGAGTGTTTACAGATTTCAATGTTCTCTTTTTGGGAGTTTTATCTTTTGCACCAACAGGCCTTCCATGCTTAACTTGCGGTTAAGGTTCATTAGTTGACTGTTGTCCTTCAAGGATATCAATACGTGCTAGAATTTTTGCAGTAGGTATATAAGATTTTAATATGGCCTTGATATCTACAAAAGAATCTGGTAATTGATTTGCAACCCCTTGCAAATTTATAATCTTTTGAACTTTAAATTCACTTTGATTTAAGTGAGAATTTAAATGAGATAAACTCAAAGCATTCCATTTGATTTCATGTTGTGCTTCAGACACTGATTTTGCTCCCCCTAATGTAGGGAAAATAGCTTCATAAAAATGACAATCGTGAAATCGTGTTTTAAACAAATTACATGTTAAAAGTTCAATATATATAATAATAGAAGGGGGAATCAAAACCAACATAGATACCAAGCTTACGTTGAGGACCCATTTTAATTCTTTAAGGAGGGGCAATAGGAACATATACTGCATAACCAAAAGTTCTTAAATAAGAAATATCATATTATTGCCCAAAAACTAATTACATAGGTGAAAGATTATTGTAACCAATTGGCCTTATATGAACTAAACATGCACCATGAAGAATAACATGTTCCCAAACAGATAAAGGCAATTTGGTTCTCATAATCATAGCTCTAGGAATGAGTTGAAGACTCTTAATAAAAGATTCAACTAAACCATTTTATATATGGGTATGAGTAACGGGATGTTCAACATCTATTCCAAGTGACATGCAATAGTTATAGAAGTTTGGAATGTAAATTTACCAGCATTATCCAAATGAATTGATTTAACTGGATAATTTAGAAAATGAGCTCGTAATCTAAACAATTGAGAAAGAAGTCTAGAAAATGCAATGTTACGAGTAGAAAGTAAAGAAATATATGACCATCTAGTAGATACATCAATTAAGACCATAATATATCTAAATGGTCTAGATGGTGGATGTATTGGTCCACATATATCACCATGAATTTTCAATAAGAAACTGAGAGATTCAAGACTTACTTTTGAAACGGATGGTTTGATAATTAATTTCCCTTGAGAGCAAGCAGTACACATGAAATTATTTGATAAAAGAATCTTCTGGTTCTTTAGTGGGTGACCATGTGAATTCTCAATGATTTTTTGCATCATTACATCTCCAAAATATCTAAATTGATCATGCCAAAGTGTAAATAACTTTGGGTCATTGCACTTTTGGTGCAAGAAATTATATGATTCAACTGCTTTAATCTTTGTATAATATAATCTAAAAGATAAAGTTGACAATTTTTTCTAAAATTTCTTCCCAGAAATAGTAGAAGTTATGTAAAGGAATTCTTTACTGCCTTCATTTGACCATTGGGTAACTTTATATTAGCTCTTCTAAAGCCTTCAATCAAACTTGTAGAACCGGATATTGTATTAACATTTGTTGAAGATATATTCAAGTTATGGAAATATTTCCTATCTTGAAGAATTGTGTGTGTGTTGTAGTACTGTCAGCTAAACAAACTTCTTCCAAAAATATCTTAGAATCGATCAAAACTTTAAGACAATTCACACTACAACACATATTTTTAAAATTTATTATTATAATTGATCATAACAACAATAAATACAATAATTTATTTATTAAAATCAAAATACAATATTGTTTGCTTCATATCTTAAAATATTACATCATTATTTTCATCTTGATTTACAAGGAAATCAACAACATCAAGATAAACAGAGTTAGATGGTCCAGCATTAAGATCTATTGGAACAACATTATTAGCAAAATTTGTTTTAACTTCTTTACTCTTTTCTTTTTCTTTTGTAGAGGCTTGGTATAGATCTGCTAAGTTTCTGGACGTATGACAAGTATGCGACCAATGACCTTTTCCTCCACATCTATAACATTTGGTTTCATGCTGTTTGGGTCACTAATTTTGATCATTAACCCACTTCTGGGGGTCATCCCTCTTCAAGGGGATTGCAGCCTCACGTTGATGCCAGTGATTATTTTGACCACGGCCACGACCATGCCTGCAGCCTCATCCTCGACTACAAGATGTATTAATATTCACTTTAGGGAATGAGGTTAAACCAGTTAGACAAGTTTGGTGATTTTTCATCAAAAGCTCGTTATTTTGCTCAGGAACAAGAAGACATGATATAAGTTCAGAAAATTTAGTAAATTTTCTCTCCCTATATTGCTACTACAAGAGCACATTAGTGGGATAGAAAGTAGTAAAAGTTTTTTCTAGCATGTCTTCATTAGTAATATTTTCACCACATAATTTTAACTTCGAGCTAATCTTATACAGAGCTAAGTTATATTCACTGACTATTTTAAAATCTTACAACCTCAGGTGCAACCATTCATATCGAGCTTTTGGTAAAATCACATTTTTTTGGTGGTCAAATCTATCCTTTAAATTTTTCCATAGGATAAGTGAGTCTTTAACAATGAGGTATTTAGTCTTTAATTTTTCATCTAAATGATGACGGAGAAAGATCATAACTTTTAAGCGATCCTAAAGGGATGTGGTATTTCTATCTAAAATAGTATTTCATTGCATTCAAATGGATATCAACATCAAGAATCCATGATAAATAATTGTTGCCTTTGATATCAAGGGGAACAAATTCAAATTTGCTTAAGTTCAACATCTGAATAAATTAGCAATAATAAGGCAATTTAGAAAACAAAATGTAAAAACTGAAATAAAATTGAGATAATAATGTAATATTATTTCCACCCTTTCAGGGGTACTTAAATATGTTTCTTCGAGAACATTATATTATTTTTCTCAATTTTTACTCTTTAGGAGTATGATTCTAATTTACAATATTAAATTGGGTAATAATTTACGACCTCTTATGGAGGTTAAATATACTACCTCAATTGGAGGATAAATGTTTCACCTCCTTAGGAGATCGAATTTAACATTTTTTCGGGAAGTTAAAAATATACCCCTCTTCATGAGGTAAATATTTACTATCTCTTCTAAAGATTAGATAGATAGCCTCTTTAGGAGGTATAACTATTCGAGAGATTAAATATATAGACGAGAGATTTAAATATATAGCCTCTTTAAGATGACTATCTTACCAACTCTTCTGGGGATTGGTATTCTTTAAATTTTAAAAGACAAATTCTCTTCTGGAGAATATTATACTTTGTGGAGCAAAAAAATACAATAAATAAATTGAATAGGATTTTAAAAAATATCTCAGATAGTTAGAGTTTCGTGCTGATAACGTGTTATAAAAGATGTAAGAAAATAAATAAAGATGAGACAAAATTTTACGTAGTTCGGCTATGCCTACTCCACGGGCGGATGGGATAAAAACTTCACTATCTTTGGAGGAATTACAAGATGATTTGGAATTGGCCTTGTACAAAATATATCCGGCCTTGTACAAGACATCTCTCTTTTCTTTATCTCTCATCTTCTTTCTATGTACCCTACTTACTTCAAGCATGCAATGTGTGTATACAATCATGTAATGTGTGTATACAAATGTAAAGGGTAGGGTGCCCTTTTATAGGGCAATATGGATAACAAAGAATTTATTGGGATGGAAAAATCGAAGTGGTGGAAGATGAAGGAGTGGAAGATAAGAAGTGGCAAACACATATTTCATAATAATTTTAATTTTATTGCACCATTAATTTTAATTGGTGATCTTACATAAAAAATTGTATATTAGTGGCTACTGAATATAAATCAGCTGCATTAATAGTTAAAAAAAAAGGGCTTAAATTTTTACTTATTCTCTGTAATTTTAACTCTATAAAATTACTAGTATTCTATCTATTTGAAAGAGACCCTAAATTTAAATATATGAGAACTTATTAATATAAAATTATATTAAATTTTGTTTAGATCCACATAAGACTAAATTTAAGGTTTGAAATTTCATACTCCTAAATGCATCGTAAGATAAATCAAAGGTTCGGAATGAGTATGAAATTTAGACAATAGTTTGAGACTATTGATTTAACTTAAGCACAACAATTGCAAGTGTGGAGTTTTATTCAAATTTTCAATAGAGGCGAACTATGTGATAATACTAAAGACATTTTGAAAGGTTGAGATTGATGGGGAGACTAATTAAAGTTTGGGAACATGTATGAAACATGCATCATAGTTTGAGAACTATTAGTGCAATTTATCCTTTTGGCATACAAAATTCAAGTCAATATTAATCAAAATTTATACATATGATGTCAACATGTGCAAAACAGGATCCGACAACTCGATGGGGATGGTTATCCAAATAAGGTGTTAAATGTCTTTTATCTTACACTTTGTGGATTCACAGAGTTGCCACTAACCCTTTTTGTCAAAATGTGGTTAAATTCACCTAACTACTATTGGCTAATTGATCTCTAACTAATCTTAGAATTGAAGGAATCAATAGTTTCTAGTCTACATCCCAGAGTCGTGTTTGGAAGTTTAGTTATGTAAGAGGAATGTACTAGCATCCCCTACACACTCATAATTTCGAATGATATCATAGTGACTTTGGGATGTTCAAACATTAATTGAAATCCCCATCAATGTTGTAAGACTTCCCTCACCTCAAGAATCATACGAAGAATAATAATATGTTCTTTGAGGATCCATCATCGAATTCATTGATTAAAGTTTATAACTTTGACCAACATGATTCCATCACATGAATCATACAACGCATTTTGTTAAAGATGCTAAATGTAAGCTACATCTGTTGATATGATCATGCCATACACAAGACAATATGATTTTAAATCTAAGGCTGTTAATTTGAATTTATTTACTATGTTTTTATATATTATTTCACCTTACAACCATCAGATAATGCTTTAGTGTTGTAAGACTTGCCTCATCTTAAGAACCATACAAAGAAAAATAACATGTTCTTTAGGGATGCATCGCCAGATTCATTAATTAAATATTTTTAGTTTTTCAAACATTCGATCCATTCCCAAATTTAGATAAGAAATCAAGCACTATTCTACAACAAATTTAATTGCATCATAGTAAAACAACTACACATATCACTGAAAATATGCATATATTCTAAACTAATGTGAAGCTCAAAATAAACATGCAAAGAATATCATTACACTGCATTTTGTCCTAAATCCATCATTCCAGCAATTACACATAAAATAATAGCATGCAAAACAAGGAGTTAGGCATCGTCGGGGCTTAGGATTTTACATTTTTTTGGCTCTCACATTCATATTAGAATGTAAATCTACTTAAAATACTTTTAAAAACCCTAAAAAAATTTTGAAAACAATTTTAGAAAATTTTTTGGTATTTGTTTAGGAATTTTTTGCATTTTTAATGAATTTGTATCAATTTATCAATGTTAAAAACACAAAAAAAAAAAAGAAAAATTAATAAAAAATATTTAGAACGAACAATGACCCAATTATAAATCCTTAAATGCTTCAAAAGGGTTCCCTAAAATTACCAAATAGAAATTTGAAGAAAAACCTACAAAAAAATATGTATTTTCTTAAATTAGAAACAACCCAATTAAAGAAAAATAAAATAAATAAAAAATGATAAAATCAATTAGAAAATAGTCTTAAGGTAGAAAAGGAATTATTTTAGGGCTACCATTTTTTTTTCATAATTTTCTAAAATTAAAGTATTTTTTCTTGATTTTTTTTTCAAAAATAAAATAAAATATTAAATAAATAAATAAATAAATAAATACATAAAAGACAAGCAGACCGGTCAACCTATTAACTTTGACTTGTCAATTGGTCCAAGTGGTGTAGAAGAGTGGCATGTGCAATGCTTGCGAGATTATGCATTTGGTCGAGACACTATTCTAGCATCATCTTTGGTAAATTGTTGGCGATGACGATGAAAACTTAAAATATTTTTTTGTTCATTTTGGTCTCGTTTTTTGTCCAAATTGAGCACCACCACCTCCATTCACTCCTTTGAATCCTATGAAAATTTTTCGACAAAAAAACCTCTCGAAAACTCACAAAAACCAACCTATTAAACACCTAGCCAACTACCACCAACAACTATGGTGATGGACAGATCCTGGGGATTTTAGGCCTTTTTCGACCTATTCTGACCCTAGGAACCATATTTAACATATTTCCTCCCTTTTTAACACCCCATGCTTGTAAAGACTATATGTAGAGACTCGAAGAATTATAACAATTAAATAATAAAGGAAATAGAGAAATTTTTTTTTTCCAAGGGGGGCTTAGTAGGGACTCGTCGACGAGTACAGAATATTTGTCGATGAGTGGCCTTTTCGGAACATCGACAGGGACACGTGTCTCATCGACAAAGAGAAATCGAGAGGGGTTATATCAAAGCATGAAGTTCGTCGACGAAGGTTAGGAGTTCATTGACGAACTCCCTTCTTGAACTCATCGACGAACTCCCTTCTTGAACTCATCGATGAGGTGACGCGTCTCATCGACGAAGCAGCACTCTATAAATTTCCTAAACTCAAGATTTCAGCGAAAAATTTTGCATGCAAACCCGCTCTCTCTCTAGAATTCCTCTCTCACACCTTCTCTCTAGGATTTCAGCTTTGATTCTCGCCGGTTTGATGATCGGAAGCCGCCGCGTTACTATTGGGAAGATTCTCTACAATACTGTCGGACCGGAATTTTGATTTGGAGCATTTGGGCACTATCCCAAAATTTGGGTAAGTTGGTTGTTTTAAGTTTTATAAGTTATTGGGTATTTCTGGATTGAGGGGAATGTGTTGGAAGATGTTATACGGGTATAGGTTGATTTATTAGGAATCTGAATTTCAGGGTATTGAGCTGGGAACACACAGAGGAGTAGGTTTGGTAAGGTTTGTGGGCTTCTTAGTAAGTTAGGTAAGGGGATAAATTAAGTTAGCATTTTTCATGAAATTATTTATTTATATACAACATTTATTTTCAAAAAATTATGTATGTTATACTAGATCGTTTGAGAATACTACTGTTGAACAGGAAAATATATTTACTACGCTTTATTAGAAAATATGATTTCAAATCAGATTTTATGTTTAGGATATTACTCACATTTGTGTGGCATGAGTATTGATTTCCATAAAAATTATGTTATATCAGAATTATATGATTTTTCCAGAATAAGCATGTTATAACAGTTTTCATAAAAACCTTGAAAATAGTACATAACCTATGGTTTAGAATATTATGTTAAACAGTGCAAAAAATTCATATTCAGTATGTTATGATATGGCCGGCATAGATGCTGTGATTTATATGTTATGATATGGCCGGCGTAAATGCTGTGATTTATATGCTATGATATGGCCGACGTAGATGTCGTGATTTATATGCTAAGATATCGCTGATGTAGATGCCATGATTTATATGTTATGATATGATCGGTGTAGATGCCGTAATTATGTATGTTGCGTCAAAATCCATGAAAATATGATCTTTTCAAATATTACTCAAAAATATGAAATAGCTGTGTATCAGTAATATGAAACGTACTATATGTTATCGGAACTCGAATGGCTTAGTTTAGATTTCAGAGCATGGTATCGTAGCTATACGTGTAAGTTCAATATTATGTTAGTGCTACCATACATTTTATATAGAGTGTGGGAGATGGTAGTCGATGTGGCTTCAGTGTAGGGGAGATGTTCCCTTAGCAGTCTAGACCAGGTAGGACAAGCCCATCGTACTTACAGTTACAGACATATATTGACTTAGCGTGGTCGGCCAGCCATTGTTAGGTCCCACCTTCGGGCCGCACAACCCTGTCATGTGGGGGGTAAGACATGACATCAGCTAGCTATCCATCATAGTATTATTTTAATATTGTACAGTTACAGAAGACGTATTACTTGATTACATAAATTAGTACGATATTTATTATGATATGATGAATCATGTTTTACTCAGAACTTACACAGCCAGATTTATCGGATATATACATATGTTATGTACAGTTCATATTTAAGCACGATAATACTCATGTTGCCACACACTGATATTAGTTTATCTCCCTTACTCAGAAATACGAAATAGCTATGTATCAGTAATATGAAACATACTATATGTTATCGGAACCCGAATGGCTTAATTTAGATTTCAGAGCATGGTATTGTAGCCATACGTGTAAGTTCAATATTATGTTAGTGCTACCACACATTTTAGATAGAGTGTGGGAGATGGCAGTCGATGTGGCTTCAGTGTAGGGGAGATGTTCCCCTAGCAGTCCGAACTAGGTAGGACAAGCCCATCGTACTTACAGACATATGTTGACTTAGTGTGGTCGGCCAGCCATTGCTAGGTCCCACCTTCGGGCCGCACAACCCTGTCATGTGGGGGGTAAGACATGACATCAGCTAACTATCCATCCTAGTATTATTTTAATATTGTATAGTTACAGAAGACGTATTACTTGATTACATAAATTAGTATGATATTTATTATGACATGATGAATCATGTTTTACTCAAAACTTATACAGCCAGATTTATCAGATATATACATATGTTACGTACAGTTTATGTTTAAGCACGATAATACTCATGTTGCCACACACTGATATTAGTTTATCTCCCTTACTCAGAAATATGAAATAGCTATGTATCAGTAATATGAAACGTACTATATGTTATCGGAACCAAAATGGCTTAGTTTAGATTTTAGAGCATGGTATCGTAGCTATACGTGTAAGTTCAATATTATGTTAGTGCTACCACACATTTTAGATAGAGTGTGGGAGATGGCAGTCGATGTGGCTTTAGTGCAGGGGAGATGTTCCCCTAGCAGTCCGAACTAGGTAGGACAAGCCCATCGTACTTACAGACATATGTTGACTTAGCGTGGTCAGTCAGCCATTGCTAGGTCCCACCTTCGGGCCGCACAACCCTGTCATGTGGGGGGTAAGACATGACATCGGCTAGCTATCCATCCTGGTATTATTTTAATATTGTACAGTTACAGAAGGCGCATTACTTGATTACATAAATTAGTACGATATTTATTATGATATGATGAATCATGTTTTACTCAGAACTTATACAGCCAGATTTATCAGATATATACATATGTTATGTACAGTTCATGTTTAAGCACGATAATACTCATGTTGCCACACACTAATATTAGTTTATTTCCCTTACTGAGATGTGTATCACCCTTAGCATTACAAACTTTTAAAGAAATCAGGGTAGAAGGGCTGATAAAGCTCCGTAGCAGTAGACGTTGACCAAACTACCCTATTAGAAGGGTAAGTAGTTGAGCTAGGGTCAGATTGGTTTTTGGGTTGTGACCCTAGGATACTTTTTGGTTCTTTTGTGGATGTTTGTATATATATATATATATGATAGATTCAGTAGAACTCTCGTATTGCGTCCAGTGTTGTATGGTATGTATGTAATTTATGTTTTCCACTGCTTAGGTATCAGAGTTGTATGACAGGTATATCCTTGGCGCCCATGGGTCTGAGTTGATCATAACTATATTAGTTTAGTAGGATATCAAAGTTATTATGTATGTTGTTATGTGAAAAAAATATGGTAAAATAGGTGGGTCGTTACAGTTTGTTATCAAAGCCTTGGTTGCTAGATTTTGTAGATTTTAGAGTGCAGCGGAAACAATACCAGAGTATAGGAAAAGGATTTGAGGTTTTTTTCGGCAGTTTGGAGGCAGGACTTCCGTTGTGGTTTTTGGGTCTTTCCTAGGGTGACGATTTCTAAAAAGTCATAGTAAACTATTGTTGGGGTTGTATTTCTAAAGTGTAGGACTGAATCTTGAATTAAGTTAAGGATGTTAAGATAGAGGTTAGATATGTAAATTATAAGAATAGGGTTCTTAAGCCATGTTTATTGTCTTTTTAGGATGGACCTTGGGGGTGGCAGTGCTCATGCTAGCGGTAATGAGGGTGGAAGGCCCTCAGGTGCAGGAAGGGCTGATTCAGATGTGGTATTACGCAGTGTAGCTCAGCAGGTCATGGCTGAGATTGCACGGAGCTCCAAGGAGCAAGGGGGCCCGTCTGCAGGTCACGGGTGTACGATAGAGAAATTCACCAAGATGAATCCTCCAGCATTTTCAGAAGGAGCTGATCGTGCAGTCACTGAAAACAACTATTAGAGGAATAGAGGGCGATAGCTATAACTATGACTTGGTGTTGGAATATAGAGTTGTTCCTTGACAAATACTTTTTGGCTACTACCAGAGAGGCCAAAGTAGAGGAATTCCTGGGTTTGAAGCAGGGACAATAATCAGTCCAGCAATACGCGACGTGGTTCATAGAGTTGTCCTGCTTCGCCCCTTATATCATTCCTAATGAGGAAAAGTAGGCGAGATAGTTTGAAAGAGGTTTGATACATGAAATATATAAATAGGCAGTGGTGTTGAAAGTGCAAGACTTTGCTGTGTTGGTAGACAGAGCAACTGTGGCAGAGGCTAGTGAGTGGATGGGTGCAGAGGAGTAGAGACAGAAGAAGAGGTCCACGCCTTCAGGCTTTCAGCAAGGATCTAGTCGTGTTCCATGGAGGAGAGGTAATTATGGCAGGGGATAAGGCAAGAGACGAGGGGCCGTGAGGTTCAGGGTATGCAGATCTACCCATTTTGTTAGACGTGTGGAAAAAACCATCTAGGAGAGTGCCAAGCGGGGATAGACATATGCTATCGTTGTAATGGATTGGGACATTTAGCATGAGATTGCCCTACACCACCTGGTGCCATTCCAGCTCCTAGACCTTACCAGGGTGCTTATTAGGCGCCCCGTGGAGGCCAGCAGAGGAATGTAGCCCCAGTGAGGGTTTATGCTTTGATGACAGGAGATGTTGAGACTGCAGGCGACGTCGTGACAGGTACCCTTACTGCTTTATCATATCAAACTATTTTTTTATTTGATTCGGGTGCCACCCACTCTTTTGTGTCTATAAAATATGTTAATCTGTTATCGATGGTGACCAATTTCGTTTTAAACTAGCCGATGGAAAACAAGTTCCCAAGGAGAAAATTGATATGATAGACTTAGATCATAAGATGTTGCAAGTTAACTCTAGTGGTATGAATGATTTATATTGTGCTTTAGATGCAAATGAATTTAATAGAGTAATGACTTGCAAATGAGCTAAGGAAATATGGGACAAGCTAGAAGTCATTTACGAAGGCACTATAGATGTTAGGGATAATAGGATCGATATGGTTACAAGTGATTATGAAGCTTTTAAGATGAACTCAGATGAATCTATAACTAATATGTACACTAGGTTCACTCACATAATAAATTCCTTAAATGTCTTAGGTAAAACCTACACTACTTATGAGATGATAAGGAAAATTCTTAGAGGGCTGCCACCTATATGGGAATCAAAAGCCACTGCGATAATTGAAGGAAGAAACCTTGAAAACACTTCTTTAGATGAGCTAATAGGTTCTCTTCTCACATATGAAATGGCAATGAATAAAAGGAATGGTAAAACCAAAGTCCAAGAAACAGTAGCCTTCAAAGCCTAAAAAAAGAACTCAAGTAGTGAAGAAGAGATGGATGAAGATGAAGTAGCCTTTATATCTAAAAAGCTAGCAAAAATCCTTAGGAGGAAAAAAAAAATTCAAAAGAAGAAACCAAGACTCCGAATCAGGAGAAGAAGATATTAGAAAAAATAAATTTAAAAATAAAACTCCTACGTGTTATAAATGTAACAAAGTTGGACATATAAAACCAGAATGTCCATTACTAAAGAAAGAGTCTAAGAAGAAAAACAAAAAGGCCATGAAAGACACTACTTGGGACAACTTGAGTACAAGTAGTTCGGAAAATGAATCAAGTGACCAAGAGGTTGCTTATACGTGCTTTATGGCTTGGAACAACGAGGAAAGCTCCTTATCTAAATCTTTGAATAATTCTTGTAGTGATGAATCCAATGATGAGTGTATGCAATCTTATGATGTAAGATGCTAATTAAAGTAACTAAACAGAATACTTCATTGAAAAATAAGAATGAAAGTATAATAAAAGAGTTAGAATCTATTAGAATTGCTGAAAGAGAAAAGGATTCAAAAATCAAGAAAATGGAAAATAAGAATGAAGCTATGACCAAGGAGTCAGAATCTAAAAATTTTGCTAAAAAAGAAAAAGACTTGAAAATTAAAGAATTAGAGAGGAAGAATGGAAAGATGATAGAAGACCTTCGATCCCTGTCCTCTATAGAATATAAGAAAGATATATATATATATATATATATATATATATATATATATATTTCTGAATTAAAGGATAAAGTAAGAAAATTATCTCAAGAATTAGAGATAGAAAAATCACTAAAGAAGTTTGACAACAAGAAAGAGATAGAGATAAAAGATCTCAAAAATCATATTGAAGATAAAGAAAAGATCATCTATAATTTTACAAAAGGAAAAGCAAACTTTAACAAAATGATAGGCTCACAAAGGATGACCTTAAACAAAGAAAGTATTGGATTTAATGGGATTAAAAAGAAAAAGAAAAAGAATCTTTACATGGATTATTTTTCAAAAGAATCCAAAGATTACGCTAGCACATCCTCTAATGCCTACACTAACACTATATGCTATCAATGTAAGAAAAAGGGGCATATAAAGTTTGAATGTCCATTTAAGAGAAAGGGTGTGAAAACTAAACAAGTATGGAGAGTAAAAGAAACATCCTTTATAAAACCAACCGGACCCAAGAAAGTATGCATACCAAGTTGAAAGACTAGTTCATAAACTGAAAAATCCATGGATTAAGTCATTCCCCTTTAAAAATTGAGAAAGTAACTTAATTCATGATCAACAAACAAACTAATTGAAATAGAAAAACTTAAAGATGAGTTTAAGAGCTTATTATAACAAATTCTAAATGACATTATTGGCCAAAATCATAGGATGATTTTTTTACTGGGCTTAACTTAAGAAAAATATTAAGAAATATCAAATTGAACTTATTACATAAGTGCCTTGATTAAGAAAAAGATATTTGAGAATGAAAGCCTATATGCTACATGCTTACATGCCTATATGAGATGCTATATGCTACATGTGTATAACTTGACTTATATTGATAATTTATGACTCACTATGTTGAAATTTTGAGCATGAGATTATTAAGCATAAGTATGAATTTTGATATGAGATTAATTCTTGACCATGCATGCTATTGATGAATCACATGGATAAACTTATTGATCTATATATTGATATCTATGAGCTATGAAAGATAAAATAGTTATATTGGTATCCATGAGCTATGCATGATGTGACAATGACTTTGGTATCTATAAAGTACTTTGGTATCCATGAATATTTTAATTGATATAAAAATTTAAAAGCTCACTTGGTATCACAATCTAAAAGTTCAATTGGTTTTTGAGCATGATAAGTATGATTATATCTATGAGCATGGTATGACATTAATGATATTGGCATGATATTGATATTTGATACATGATGAGAATCAATGTTTTGAAACATGGGATGATAAAAGCATAATTGGTAACAAAACTGAATGTATTGAATTCAAGGGGAGTGTTATGACTTATTGCTTATATTATGATTGTTTCCCTATTTTTCAATTGGTATCATGAATTAATAAAATTTTAAATTGATATCATGAATTAAATTCTAAATTGGTATCATAAAATCAACAATTGGTATCTTGAATAATGTCAAAGGGGGAAAAAGCTATTAGTAAAGATATGACTATTAAAACACACTACACATGCAATATTGAAAAATAATAAATTGAGTGTCTACATATGTTTGATATGTATGTTTGATGATATGCTCAGAATATGATTTTATTTAAACTTAATCATTTTTTTTCTCTTTTTGATTGATGTCAAAAGGGGGAGAAGTTTTAAGCAAAAATTGAGCATGATATTATAAAAATTAAGCATGAACATAATATATATCAAAAGGCGGAGAAGTATTTGATATTGATTGATAAACTTGAACTCAAATGAAGTGATGAGCATGGTTGTAAAATGAAGTGATGAGCATGATTGTAAAAGAGTTTTTGAAATTAACTTTGATCTTGCAAATATTGTTAAGATGATGTTTATTGAAAGGGGGAGTCTTTTTAAGGCTCACTCCAATTTTTGCTTTTTGTTTGTCATCATAAAAAATGGGAAGATTGTTGGTCTTACAAGGCTTACTATCCCTTAATATCCTGTTTTAATGCTAACAAACACGTAGAACTTAACATGCCTTGTTTAAGTTATGTATTTTTAGGACTCAATGATGAATTAAAGGTTAAGGAATTCATGAAAGTTTGTACTTCGAATAAGGATGATTATATCAACCTTGAGGCATGGATTAAAACTTAAAGATCATGAGAGCATTGATATTAAAAAAAAAAAAAAAAGCTTCAAGAATAAAAGCTCAAGTGATCAACATGGAAAGCTCAAAGATCAATGAAGCTCAAAGTCTGAATTAGTGATAAAAGATCAAGAGAGATAAAGAATTGAAAGCTCACATCAAATTCAGGATCATTGAAACTCAGCAATAAAGTGAACTCAAAGCAAAGAAGAATCAAATGAGTCTTTAGGACAAGCTTTGTAAGTAATTCAAATATGATTCAAATATGATTCAAATTTGATTTTTCAATTTAAAGCTCATTAGGCAAAGAGACTTAGAGACCTTAGTTAAAGTATTGGAATATATTTTTCAAAGTTAAACAAGTTAATATTCCAAGATAAATTAAGAAAAGAAGAGAGAAATCAAAAATGTTTTGAAATAAGAAATGAGTGTTTGACCGGCAATTGACTGTCAATGGTCAGTCAGCTAGCATATTAAAGGACTTAAATTAAGTAGACAGAAACTTGACAGATGACTGTCAAGTACTTGACAGATGACTGTGAGTGACAACTGAGACAACTAGGCATGTTTTGTCAGTCATCTGACACTCTTTTGTATAGTTTTAAAAAATCAAGTTGTTCAGTGACAGACGCCTGACTATTTGATGACATACGACTACCACCTCACTATTTGTGAAGTTTGTACTTGAAATGCATGGACAACCGACTGCCAGGGTTATCACAGTCATCTGTCTCACGAAAATTTCAAAATACTCAACTGACATAATTTTGAATTTTTAATTACTTGAGGTTCAAACTAATATAAAATTTGGACCCTACTCCAAGTAAACTTGGTGAACAAGTTAAATACCTTTCTACATCTATAATTACCTTCAAGTTACATTGATTTGATAACCAAGAAAACAATTCAGCAATCAAATTCTCTCTCAAGCATTCTGAAATTCTAAATGCTCTCTATTGCTTACATCTTGCTGTAAATTGGCACGAAGCTTACTGAAGTCTTGCTGATTTTCTCACTAATATTATGCTTCAACTATCAATTGTTTCATCCATTGAAAGAATCATACAGTGAAAAGTTCCAAGAGTTTCAATCTGAATTTCATATTGTGAATTTTATTGAAGTATATAGTTTTGAAATGTACTAATCAGCTCTTTGAGGAGCAATTCTTTGTACACAAATATTTGATTTGAATCTTGTAGATTGAAGATTCCAAGTATTGTTTGGATCATTGGCTAAGCAAGGGGATATTGCTTAAAGAGGCACGCTCTAGCCTAATTAAGGAGTGACCGAACGAGGGTACATCGTTTGGAGAGGCAGACTCTAGCCTACTGAAGGAGTGTGTAAAGGTTTGTTCCGCTCGGTAAAGGAACAAGTTTAGTGAATCCTTTGGTGGTTTGCCAAAGGCAAGGGCGTAGGCTGGGTATAATCGAACCTCGTAAAAATCCTGGTCTCACTCTCTCTTTCCTACTCTTTACTTTCCAGCAAAGTTTATAAATTGTGTGGATGCTTTATAAATCTTTGAATTTTGAGTGTTTGGTTGTTAAATAGACCGGAAGATAATTTGTTTTGGTTTGATCAGCATTGATTGCGGAAACCGAAAGGGGCTACTTTGGTTGATCATCCTTAACTTTTTAAACTGAAAGTTTATTTAAAAGCTGAACATTGAGAAGAAGTGTGTTTGTAAATGGTTTGTTGAAAATCATATTGAAGAATCAAATCCATATCAGTAAGCATAAATTATCATTCACTACAGGGCTTGGTTCAAATTTATATCCATAAGGCTTATTATATAAACAAACAATCATATTAAGTTCTTACATTATTCAAAGTGCTGTATATTTTAAATCTTGGTTTGGTTGTTTGCTTTCAAATTGTGGTTGATTGGATGATTGATTACTTGGATGGTTGAATGATTGTGTTGTTGTGGATTGAATTAAGAAATAAGTTTTTGTTGAAAGTTTGAAAAATCAACAATAAGTTAAGAATTCCTAAAAAGATTTAAAAGATAATTTTTATAATCCAATTCACCCCCCTCTTGGGCTACACCTTACTTTTCAATTTGTAATTGATAGTTTTCAAAATTTGAACTTGAAGGAATTAATTTTTTAAAATACCCAATTCACCCCCCCCCCTCTTGGTACTTTTGTGCATATATTGGAGGCAATTCAATCCTGCTAATGCATATCCCTCTATTTTTCATTACAAGCATGATTGGGTTGGTTCATTTAGAATCTTTCATCAACTCTTGCATACTATCTTGTGTGTTCTTTGTTGGCTCTAATATTAAGTCATCCAACTCCTTGTTTGCTTACCACCTTATATGGTCCTAGTTGGCCTTGAAATTATGTCAACCAACTCTTTGTCAGTATACCAACTTATATGGTTTTTGTAGGCTTCAACATTATTGTCATCCAACACCCTATTTTGCCTTCCACCTTATTTGGTCCATGGTTAGCGTTGACTTTACATCATTCAGTGTTGTGCTTGAGTTATATGTGGTTCTGTTGGTACATTATGCACCCCAACCTCCTTCACTATTCTCCACCTCAACTGTGGTTTCATTGGTGGTGAAACTACACACCCTAACATCTTTTTATGTGATTACCACCTTATATGTGGTTTGTTGGTGGTGACATTACATATTGCAACATATTTTGCATATTTACCACCTTAGATGTGATTCCAGTTGGGTTTACCACTATGTTGCCCCAACATATTTCATCTAATTGAAAAGTAAGGGGAACTCCCAAGAGGGGGGGGGGGTGGATTGGGTTTTTAAAATTTCTTTGCTTACTTTGTATTTAAAAAATTCCTTAGTTGAATTTTAATCTCAACAATATATACTTTTAGCAATTTACCAATAACCACAATACTATCGATAATCAATTAAGTTTAACCAATATTCAATCTCAAGTTCAAATCTTTGATATTGACACTCAACTGATTAAATTCCAAAAAAAAGAGTAGGATATTTTAAAAAATAAAACTCAGATTTCAAATTTAAAAAACTCAGATTTTATTCCTTTACTCAAGTCAATATAATTTTCAGATATTTAATTTTTAAAAAATTTTTTATTTAAAATACCTTGCAGCTATTTTAATATTCAAAATCTGAACTTTGATGAATTTGTCAAACCAACCAACTAACTAATGTATGATGTATTTAAATATGCTTTCAAAACAAGATTCAAGCACTCCCCGAAGTTTAGCAAGACATACAAATCATCCATACAGATAATATACTTGTAGAAAATAAAGAGAGTAAGGAGAAGAGCTTAGAACCAGATTTTTTACAAGGTTCAGCTTGTAGCCTACAACCTTGCCCCAAGCAACCGCTATGAGGATTGTGACAACCTAAAAATTTTCGTTTAAAATTTCTCTGATACCACCTTAAATGACTTGAATATTTCATCGGAAGACCTCCATAATAATTACCAGAGTACTAAATTATCCCAATACAATAACAATATCATTTCCAACATCACAATTCACATATCCCTAAAAGAATAGTCTAAATACATCAAAAACATAATTTAATTAAATATCTATTCTAAATAGAACCTTCTATCCCACCAACGCTTCCTCTACACTACTCTAATTTCGGCAAATCTTCTCATGGCATCTAAAAAATGTTATATAATCATGGGGTGAGACACCTCTCAGTAAGAAGGAATAAATTATTGTCAGTGTATGGGAACATGAGTTTGAATGTATCCTAACACATTCATTTAATAATTAATTTAATTGAGAAATCATGAAAACTGTACTCATAACCATATTTATATATACATACATACATTTGCAATCATATTATTTTCTCAAAAATAATGTTCGTGCTCAGTAAGTTTCTTTGTGTATGAAACACAACATGTCTATTAATGAAGAATCATCATGTCTGTAATGAAGAACCACCCTGAGTGGACATTCTTATATCACCGTCATGTAATAACGGGTTGTGCGGCCCAAAGGCAGAACTTAACCATGACTATCCTATCAGGCTAAGTCAAACAATACGTGTCTGTAGTACGATTGGCCTACCGCATCTTGGTCTAGACCCAAGGGCGGTCAACATCTCTCCGCAGTGTGGTTGTACTAACTCATTCACTAACAACGGTACCGTGCTCTTATGTATGTCACTGGTCCATCAGGGTTCTCATTGCCACATCTCAGTATAAAAACTATAATTTCTATCATTTCATTTCCCATTACAATACTGTCATCACATATCTCGGTATAAAAAATATCATGTCTATATTTCGGAAGAAAACCGCCATCACATATTCTAATATAAAATCATATTTCATCATTTCACAATATCTGCTGCATTTTTAATATTTCCCATAAACCAATATAAATCACATTTCATCACAAAATATTCCCACATGTTTATTGTACAGTAACAAAACCCTTATGCCGCACAAATTTTAAGTAATATTTCATAACATAATAATTTCCCAGAAAAATATATGATAATCCAAAACCACTATTTTCATATGTCTGATAAGTTAGAAAATCATACAAAATATTTTCATATTCTTATGCTTTAACTTAATTAGTGAATTTTCAAAACTCCTAGAAAGTACATACATTTTATTAAAAATAAAATGGATCATCATCCTCTAGGGTTTAAT
The DNA here is from genome assembly GCF_029873635.1 of Malania oleifera. Taxonomy (NCBI): domain Eukaryota; kingdom Viridiplantae; phylum Streptophyta; class Magnoliopsida; order Santalales; family Ximeniaceae; genus Malania; species Malania oleifera. The sequence goes on along the minus strand of NC_080422.1, from coordinate 82,086,914 downwards.
CAACTCAATATACTCATTTTCCCAAAAATATACTTATAACAATTATAATCCACAAACCCCATTTCCATATTCCTGAATATTCAGAAAAACGTATAAATAATTTTTGTAACAACATTTTTTAATTTAATTGATTAAATTCTTGAAAATATCTGACATAATCTATTCCCCTTACCTTAGCCCTGGAGTGGTGCCTACGATGTCCCAACAACAAATCCACTTCAGTTAAAATGTTCGTGGCAGAAATTGAAACTCAGGGATATTTTTCGTTCTTCAATTAGCGCACATTTCACCGAAAATTTGAGGAGAGAGAGAGTTGGACGGTAGAGAGAGAGAGAGAGAGAGAGAGAGAGAGAGAGAGAGAGAGAGAGAGAGAGAGTGTGAGAGAGAGAGAGAGTCGTGAGGGGGGGGTCTCTGGTTGAAGTTTCCTGATGGATTCCATGCTTCAGGTTACTTTTACTTATATATATATAATATTATTTTTATATATTTTTATTATATTATATTATATTAATATATTATTATATTATATTATATTATTTAATTAATATTATTTATTTATTTATTTATTTATTATTATTTATTATTTTTTTAGGATCACACTTACTCACATATTACTTTTGGGATCGTTACATTCTCCCCTCCTTATATAAATTTCGTCCTCGAAATTTGCTACATATAACTTTGAATAAAATCCTTTTGCATCAATACACATTCAAATCCATTCAAGGAAGCTTCTATAAATACAACATAACGATTCTCTTTGTTTGGAAGATTTACTATTGGAACTATTGTTAATCGATATTTTAATTATTGAAACTCTTATTCACATTCTTCATTCCACACAAATTTTCTTTCCTTTCCTTGTCAACTCAATTAGTGTCACAGATATTCTTGAAAAAATTTCGCACAAACCTATGATAACACCTTGCCAAACCCAAAAAGCTATGACTTTAAGCCACATTTTTAGGGTTTCCCAACTCAATACAACATCATCATTAGAAGAAATCAATAGATAACCTTTCTTTGATTATGACATGACCCAAAAATTTCGCACTAGTTGTCTAGAACTCACATATCCCGTTTAACATATAACTGATGCTCCCATAATGTTTGTAAAATTAACCACAAATATTGTTCATGATCTTCTTGAGTCTTTGAATATATAAAAAAACAAATCATTCATAAAGACTATAATAAATTGATCCCAGCATGGTTGAATAACTTGATTCATCATATTCATGAAAATGCAAGGTGCATTGGTAACCCCAAATGGTAACACAAGAAATTTATAGTGATCATACTATGTACTAAATTCCGTCTTTGGGTTGATTGATTCCCAAATCTCAATTGGTGATAATTTGATTGTAAGCCAGTCTTCAGAAATTTTGGGATTTTTCCAATTGATTAAAAAGTCCACCAATTCTTGGAAGTCGATACCAATTCTTAAAGTAGCTCGATTCAACTTCCAATAATTAATGCATGGCCTCAAGGATCCACTATGTTTCTTTTCAAATAACATAGGTGCAACCCATGGTGATACATTAGATCGAATAAATTCCCTTGAGTCAACTACATAAATTCCTGTAATTTGACTTCTTGAAGTGTTTTTTTTTTTTTTTCAAAAATATTTCCCATTGAAAACTATTTTAAAGTCAGTCCTAACCTATAGCCTCAACCCTCAATGTCTCTTACCCATTGCATAGATTCCGACCAATGGTTAGCCTCACCTTTAAATAGAGAACTTACAATGATGACTTTATACTCACCAAGCACTATATCTGCTAGGATATCTCGGACTGGGATGTGTAATCATTTGCTTTTCAGATCAAATGTATAAAAGGCACTTCAAAACTCTCACCATCGTTTTGTAACTCATTTGAGTAAAAATTATATAAGCTTCTAAGCATTCCCTAGAATTTTAATCACCCAATTCCCTCTCAATGCCAAATTGATGCACGGGCTTACACTTTTCAATCAACATTTTTTGGAATCCCACAATCATATAAAGGACTAGCATGAACACAAGCATGAACATGTCTAATAGCTTCAGAATACAAAATGGCCTTGTTTTAGATGCCCCATAATAGAACACAATGTCTAAAGAATTTTAGGAGGTACCGCTCCAACACCGTCCCTAGAAAAAAGCCACAACAATACACCAGCTCAAAATTCAAAGACTTGGAAAAAGGTACTTTCAAGACATTTTTATAATGTTACTAATCACACCTGCGAACACGTTTCCTAGTTTCTTCTTAATCGTTAAACCATGTCATGTCTGTCCTAGAAAGTCAACATGCTATCTTCATATACATTCATTGGAGATAAATTTTCAAATCATATTTTAACAATTGAAAGAACAATATTCCTTTTAAAATATCCACCAATTCTATAGGCTTACCATTCTAATTTTCTTTTGTCCCCGTCCAAGTCTTTATCTCACTAACTTTTTATAATGAGTACTTTGCTTCATTTTGTAAAAGCGAAGGCAAACATTCCCTGTTGGAATTGGTGTATTCTGAAGAGGGGGGTGAATTGGGTATTAAAAAATTTTCTTCCTAGGTCAATTCAAATTCCAGCAACAGTATAACACAACCTAGGGTCTGTCTAAGAAAATACTGATTTGTGCAAATAAATATAATATGAAGAAATTAGTTCATGCGCAACATTCACAATCAATTGAATGTAACATACATGTGCAGGAAATTGAAAAGCAGACACACGATATGTTATCGGGGTTTGGCCAATATTACCTACATCCTTGCCTCAAGCTCACAAGTAAGAGGATTCCACTAGTTGCTCACTTCATGGGTGGAGCGACACTGTTTACAACACCTTACCAAGATGGTGCACCTAGTTCCCTTAATCGGGTCTGAACTAGTCCGAGACTTTTCACAGGGCAAGTCTCCCTCTTCCAATCATACGTCAAAAATACAACAAATAATCAAATGTGTACAAAGAAATGCTTCTAATACAAGTAGATATGTACTAGTATGCTTAACGTAATTAATGCACTCACAAATGATAGGATATCAAGATCAAGTGAGATTTTGTTAACCAATATGTTAACTCTCAACAATATGTGTGTCAATGTATATATGTGAGAGTGAGACTTTTGTTAAAGATAATACACATGTAATATGAATAGTCAAAAAGTCTCTACAACCCTAAACAAATATCACAATAATGTTTTTCACAAGTCAAGCACAATAGATACTAGGGTTTAATCTTGCTAAAAATATTTTTGTCTAAGCACGAAGTAAGCTTATGAGCCTTGCAACAAGGATGCAAGATGTTAAGCCAAATGAGAGTTTTTCCCAATCCAATATTTATAAATGAAATATTATGAGAAAAACTTTAATCTACTCTCCAAAAATCAATACACAATCAAATGCAAGTGAGGGAGAGTTTAAGCTTGTAAGATGAATATGAAAAACTAATCTCTCTTAAAATAAATGGCTAAATGAGTAAGTGAGGTAGATTTTGGCAATATATTTGAAAAGATATGGGAGTATGAACGATTTTTCCCAATAAAATTTTCAAAGAAATTTGGCTAATCTAAAACCCTAATCCTGTGTTAATTATGACAAATGAGGAGGTATATAGAGAGTTGGGAAAAATTATAACCATTGGGAACATGCTGGGTATTTTGGAAAAAGATTAATTGAGTTTAATGAAAATTAACCCTGATTTACTGTCGTAAAAATTTGCCAACCTGAGAGGTTCGATCGATTATATCACTAGGTTCGGTTGACCGAGGCATTTTTTAACTAAGGTTTTGGTCGACCATATTAAAGTGATTTTGAATCCTCTGAGGTTCGGTCGACCAGGGTGACCATATTTTGAGGTTCAGTCGACCAGGTCAAATTTGAACTATGATTTTCGTCGATCAGGGCGTTGGGAATCACCCACGTCTCAATTTGGTCAACCATAAGTGTCAAGTTCATTTTCGAATGGTCGACCGAGTAAAGTCAAATTGTTGATTTCAGTTCGGTTCGGTCGACCGAGGCATTAATACTACTAAGAGTTCGGCTAACTGAAGCTTTGACTTTCGTCAACTTCTTAGTTCGATCGACTAAGGTCAAATGACCTTGTGATGTTTGGTCGACCGAGGCAAGTGAAATTCCAATTTTGCCCCTAAGGTCAGCTATGGTCCTTGTCTGGTTCCCTACGGTCGAAGCTTTTAAATTAAGCCCAAAAACTTGGCATCGAGGTCGACCAAAGTTTTTGTAAACTTCGTTTTAGCCCTAATCTTTAACTCTAACTAGTTAGTTATTTAAGAAATGAGTTTCTGTGTAATGTGCTGGTCCCTAGGGTTTGTCTATGGTCATTCTGAGCTATCCATTCACATCATGCATATGCAATGCATTATTACAAACCAGAATATAAAAACAAATGCAATTACAATAGAAAGTGTATGTCTTCTTTTGTCTTGCGCTTTAGTTCCGTGGAATGTGTCAAATTGATGTGAGCTTTAAGTTCTTGCTGGAGTCCATTTTTTGGTGTCTTATGTCTCTTTAGTTCCATGGAATGCACCAGATTGATGTGAGCTTTAGGTTTCTACTGGCTTCCATTTTTCGATATCTTATGTCTGTACTGAAATGAAAACTTGTTCATGAACTAAGTGCACACATAAGACACTGGTGGTATGTCAGCATCAAAATAGAGATCGGACTCAAATAGTCAACATTCCCAAACCCATCTAACCACCAAATAAGGGAATCTAACTCCATTAGCTTCAAATCTAGGTTTTCTCCTCCAAGCAAACAAAACATCCTATCCAAACTTTTCTACTTGCAAATTGAAGGGTTCTCTTTCAATTTGACACTATTCTGTGGAAGTTTCGCTTCCATACTATATATGTGTGCTCATTAATTTAAATTCTAACTCCATACATTAAAGAACTTTGATAGTTTTGAACTAAATTTTTCCTTAGCTCATCAACTTAATATACTGGATTATCTTATTACGCAGATGCAAGAATTGTAACTTCCAACTTTTTCACTTCTCTCATCTTGCCTTGGCAAGGGCCAAGTCCATTACTAGATGCTTGTGTTACTAATCATTCCATCAAAAGACACTAAAAATTTCAGGTATCTAGAACATCCAAACACCATAATGTCTACATTCCTAGTTGTTATGGATAAGCGGTTAGGCTTCCTCAAAATTTATACATCTTAGTACTAAAAACATGGATAATGTGCCTAGAACAAAGTACTTCCACCAAGACTTCCTCTTCCAAATCATGTGGAACACAAAACCTCCTAATTCACAAAGTCCCCCATGAAAGATTTTGTCCACCCTCTAGAGTGTGTATGTTAGCTTTGTCGTGATCCCAAGAGGGGGGGGGGGTGAATTGGTATTTTTAAAATTTAATCCATAGGTAAAGATTCTAACACCAGTATATTCACAACCCTATGGTCAATCTAGTGTAAGTAATGAAAATGTATACTGGAAAGTAACTAGAGCAATTTAATCAAACACACATGCACCAGAGAACAGTAAATTAAAGGTGACACGTAGAAATGTTATCGAGGTTTGGCCAATTGCCTACGTTCCCGCCTTGGCTAACAAGCACAAGGATTACCACTGTACTTGCTCACTTAAACGGGTGGAGCGGCACCTATACAAACTAGGTCAATTAGCACAGGGCTGACATCAACCTTTACAACCAGGTCAATTAACACAGGGCTGACCTCAACCTTTACAACCTGGTCAATTAACACAGGGCTGACCTCAACCTACACGATCCTTACCGGGCTGGATTACCACCCCCTTAGGCCACGCTTGGAAATACAATAGTACTCGCTCAAATAAATGGTACAGAAATAGTGCTTTCACGTAAAGCAGATATGTACCCAAATACGCACGTTCACATACACATCAATAACATGGATATAGTGTAAGCTCAGTGATGCTAGTTTTGTCCAATCAACACCCAATCACAATATAATCAGTATGATGCTCAACGGTGTTCAACACTAGCAATATTTTGGAATCTAGACAAGGTATTTCAATAACACATCAATATTCCAAGTATACGAATTAGATAATCAAACTAGTTTAAGAAAGTTTCCTTCAAAGTAATATGCACAAAACTAGTTTGAAAATGTTTGCTTGTTTGAAAGAATTTTCGCACACCAAAAATCAAGTTATTGGACACTTGCAACAAATATGCAAATATCCTAAGCTTACTTGGTTTATCCCCACACAAGATTTATAATGAGCAAATCTGTGGGATAAACCTAAGCTAAAACTCCCCAAAAGAAATATCTCAATCACACAAACACGTGGGAGTTTTTAGTAAAGCAAAACAATCACGATCACACAAGAAGAACTCTCACAATCTCAGAATATATCAAAGGAATGAAAGTTTGAGAGTATTTGGCCAAAAAAATATATTTTCAAAAGAGAGGATATTTTGGCTAATCACTTTGCTAATCTGTTGCTAATTTTGCAATGGACTCATATTTATAGCTAGGGGTAAAAATATAACCATTTGGGATATGATGAGAATAAGTAGAAAAGATTCAAAATGTTTAAACACCATTAACCCCACATAACCCAATTTTACCATGGTTAAATAATTTTTAACCCGCCGAGGTTTGGGTGGCTGAACCGAGGTTCCGTCGCCCTAATAGACACAGTAATAAAAGTAATTTAAATGAGTTTGGTCGCCCATGTCTTGGTTCGGTAGCTCGAAGCAAAGTCAATAGCATTTCTTTGTAGGTTTAGGTACCCGGTCCATTGTTTAGTGGCCCAAATCCATGTGTTCAGTCGCCCGGGGCAATTTTTGAACTAAATGGCTCGATCGCCTGAGTTGGTGGAATGTCCCTTTCAAAGGGTTCGGGCGCTCGGGGAAGATATATGTATTATAGTTAGGTCGCCCGAGAGCCTGGTCAACATGTTGACTTGTCAACATTTGAGTGCCCGAGGAGTTTTGTACTCCAAGGGTTCAGTCACCCAAGCTCTCACAAAATCCCTAATATTTTTCAATTTAAGCACATATTTTAACACTCCTCTATATTATATGATATGTGTGTGAGTGTTGGACTTAAGGTCTTACTAGGGTCTTTTCAAGGGCCGTTTTGAGATAGTCCCAAAAATCCAGTGTCGGTCGACCTAAGATCATTTAGCCCCTATGGTCATTTTGAGCTTACCATATATCCAATATGCATGATGTGCAGGTAAGATAAATACAGGTCACATCCTAAGTTACTATTACAAACCCATATTACAAATATTGAATTTATAATTACAAATTAAAAGGTCTTCAGGGTCTTCTAGTTGCTTCAAGTGTCATTCCTTGGGATATTCATTTGAGCCTGCATATACACTTGAAAACCATCAAATACCTAAGTATTTGTCATTATCAAAACCGGTTGTGACCTATAAGGTCAACAGTGTACCCACTTCAATATCTCTCAACAAAACTAGGGGTCCTACTTTTGTCATTTGGTAATTCACTCCAATAAAGTTGGTTGTGCCTTTAAGTTATATATACAAACATTCTCTCCTTTACGGGCCATCTGAAAGTTAAAAGAATCTATTGTCTCCAACATTTTCCAACTATTTAATTTAAATTTATTCCATTATTGCTGCCTCATTTTCTTTAACCACTTTAAAAATATCCTCGTTTCAAAATCCCATAAGTTTCAATTGAACAGAACCTGTGAAAATCAACTTAATATCCAAACCTATAGCAGATCAGGTGACTGACCTCAAAGAGGTCGGTTGACTGCCCTTTGACAGTACTCGGTAGTTTTCCTGAAATCTTAGTTAGTCGACTAAAGTCCCTTTGTCAGTTGACTAACCCTACACTGACACCCCAAAATCCTGAGTTATATAATTCATCAAGCGACTGAGGACTCTATCTCAATCAACTGAAAAGCCACTGTCTCTCTGAAAAGTTGTTCTCAAGATCCATGGTTGACTTATAAGAATATGAAAAATTGAATACTTTCTTTAAGAACAAGAAATACGAGGGAGAATAACGTATACCAAAGAACCATAACTTTTCATGAAACCTTAGGATAATCAATATTGTTGACTTTTTGAGTCCGATCCCTAGTTTTGATAATGACAAACTACAAGTTACTTATGTGTGCACTCAGTACTTGAACAAGTCTTTAATTCAAACACACACATAAGGCAAGGAAATGGAAGCTAGAAAAGATGTAAAGCGTACATATTCTTGATATATTCTATGAAGGTTCAGAAGATCAAAGAAAAAAAAGACTTATTGTTTATTTTGTATAATGCATTTTGTTTCATTATTTGGTTTGTAATATTGTGGTAGATTGACCTTAGGGATCACCTTCGATCGACTGACGCCAAATTTTTTGGGTTAGCTCAAATGACCATAGAACGACCCTAGGTCCTTGCACATTACTTGGAAAATCCCCTCTATCTTACAAGTCATATCTATGAAAATATAGGTAAATTTTTTAATCCCAAATAGAACAAAAATAGGGCTTTGGGTGACCAAACTTAGAAGGTTAAAATAGTTCGGGCGACTGAATGTGTAAAGGGTCATACTATTGACTATGGCTCAGGCGACTGAACTGAAATTGAACTAAATGTTCATGCTTGACTGAACCTTGGAACTGACACATGTCACCCTCCCCGAGTGACCAAACTATTAGTTCAAAATAGGCTCGAGTGACCGAAGTGTGAGGTTTGGTAGACCAAACCGTTCACCGGGTGACCGAACCTTGAGCGTTTGGAAAATCGCCTTGGCCTAGCCAACCGAACTCTCCCTCGGGCACTCGAACTTGAAAAAGCACCTTTTCTATCTTTGTCTATTTGGGTGACTGACCATAAGGATCGGGTGACCAAACCTCTCGAGTTTGGTTAGTTTTTCAACCCTAATCATGTCTTAATTTTAATTAAACATTTTTAAAAATACCGAGCGTGTCCCCAATAGTCAATATTTCCTAAAAAACTATAAATACGCTCTCATTTGCTTTGATTAGTAACTTTGATTAGTAAATAATTTTCTCTCAAATATTTTTAATTCCTTGTTAATCAAAGTTCCCCCAAACTGATTTCATTGCAAAAATCTTTTCCTTGGGGTAAATTTTTACACTCTCCAACTCTCTTTATTATTTCTTGAAAATCATTTTTACAAAAGAGCATTTTTTTATTTGAGCATTTATTTTCAAGTGTTTTACTCTCTCTTACTTGCATATTTGAAAAACATTTTTGGGAGTAAAGCTTTGGGATTTCTCCACCTATTTCCATGGTAAATATGTTGTTGGAGAAACACATTTTTGCATGCATGCTTTCATTGATAAACCTTTATATTGCAAAAATCATTTGAGAAACCAAGATCCTAGGTTCTCCTACTTCTTTATTGAAAATATTTTCGGAGATATATTTGATTTAGGGTTTAAATATTTGAGGTCCTTATCATACACATTATATTCAAAGATTGCAAAATGATTTTGAAAGCACCCTTACTCTACTGAACATGATTTCATATCATATTAGAAGGCATGTTTTAGAGCCTTACTGTTGTACATCTCTACTTATATTTAGAAGCATTATTTTGTACAAAAATAATTTTTATTGTGTCGATTGGGTTCAACCTGAAAATTGAACTAGGGAGTCTCAGCCTCGTAAGTGAGACAAGTTGGGCTCATCCTTGTAATTGAGTTGGAGTTTTCCTCACCCCGTAAGGAGAGGATGTAAACGACTTCTACTCCGCTCGTTTAAGTGAGTAGGTTTAGTGGAATCCATGGGGAGTATGCCCAAGGCGGGGATGTAAGATGGTTTGACTAAATCTCAATAACAAATATCGTGTGTCGCTCCCTCCTTATTACATTTAATTTATACCCTTTAAATTCAACATGTGTATGCTTGTTCATTTATGATTATAATTATTTGCATGCACACTTTTATTTAAATGAGATATGCTACACATGTATGTTCACACTTATAGATTAATCATTTCTCATACACATTATTATATTGAATGGGATATGATATGTGGTGAATTGACATAAATGTTTAATTTTGCAAAAAAGTTTTAAAACTCAATTCACCTCCCTCTTGAGATCACACCAATTCCAACAAATATCCACAAGGACTTCACCATTAAAGAACCCCTGGGATTTCTAAGCATTTAAATTTGAGGATAGCCACTAACATTTTTTCAGTTGCTCTCAGATCCACGCAACCTAAACCATAAGGGAACCATAAAAAGCTAGGAGTGTACTTTAATGTGCAAAGGTGCGCACATTCCAAAAATGCACAAAATTCTATTTCAGATATTCCATTATTACAAATGGTAGCTCATTCCTTGTAGTGACTATTTACACAAGACAAGGTCATAGTGTAGCATTTCTAGAGAAAAACGTCAATGGTTTGCTGTGACTTTTTCGGAACTGTCGACTGTTCTAGAAGAATCATAGAAAACCCTCAATGAATTTCTGCTTTCGGCTACGAGACAAAACTCCAAAATTTCAGTTCGCTTGTTGTACTTTACTCCACTATGCATCCTATATCCAATTGCTCCTACCTATTCCTATCCTCATCCTACTTCATACCTATACTCTGGTAATAATTATTTCTAGATTCTACAGAATCTGTGTCCTAAACTCTAATACCAACTATGATAACTTGAAAAATTTCATTTACAATTTCTCTGATACCACTTGAAATGACCTGAATATTTCATACATCAGAAGACCTCCATAATAATTACCAGAGTACTAAATTATCCCAATACAACAACAATATCATTTCAAACATCACAATTTACATATCCCAAAAAGAATAGTCTAAATGCATCAAAAGCATAATTTAATTAAATATCTATTTTAAATAAAACCTTCTATCCCACCAACGCTTCCACTACGCTACTCTGACTTCAGCTAATCTTCTAATGGCATCTGAAAAATGTTATATAATCATGGGGTGAGACATCTCTTAGTAAGAAGGAATAAATTATTGTCAGTGTGAGGCAATATGAGTTTTAATGTATCATAACACATTCATTTAATATTTAATTTAACTGATAAATCATGAAAATTGTACTCATAACCATATATATATATATAAACACACACACACACATTTGCAATCATATATTTTTCTCAAAAATAATGCTCAAAGCTCAATAAGTTTCTCTGTGTACGAAACACAACATGTCTATTAATGTAGAATCATTATGTTTATAACGAGAAACCAACCTGAGTGGACATTCTTATAGCACCCTCATGTAATAACCTCACATGACCAGGTTGTGCAACCCGAAGGCAGGACTTAACCATGGCTAGCCTACCATGCTAAGTCAAACTATACGCGTCTATAGTACGATTGACCTACCACAGCCTGGTCTGGACCTAGGGGCAGTCAACATCTCTCTGTAGGCCCAACTGACTTCCAATACCAACACTCTCCCCGAGTAGTGTGGTTGCACTAACTCATTCACTAGCAATGATACCATACTCTCATGTACATCACTGGTGCATCAGGATTCTCATTTCCACATCTCAGTATAAAAATTGTCATTTCTGTCATTTCATTTCTCGATATAATACTGTCATCACATATCTCAGTATCAAAAATATCTTGCCTGTATTTCAATATAAAACTGTCATCACATATTCTAATATAAAATCATATTTCATCACTTCACAATATCTGTCGTATTTTCAATATTTCCCATAAACTAGTATAAATCACATTTCATCATAAAATATTCCCACATGTTTATTGTACACTAACAAAATCATTTCTCATGCCACACAAATTTTAAGTAATATTTCATAATAAAATAATTGCCCAAAAAAAAATACGATAATCCAAAACCACTATTTTCATATGCCTGATAAGTCAGAAAATCATATACAATATTTTCATATTCTCATGCTTTAAATTAATTAGTTAATTTCTAAAATGTCTGGAAAGTACATACATTTTACTAAAAATAAAATGAATCATCATCCTCTAGGGTTTAATCAACTCAATATACTCATTTTTCCCAAAATATACTTATAACAATTATAATCTAGAAACCCCATTTCCATATACCAAAATATTTAGAAAAATGTACAAATAATTTTTGTAGCCACATTTTATAATTTAATTGATAAAAATCTTGAAAATATCTGACATAATATATTCCCCTTACCTTAGCCCTGGAGTGGTGCCTACGACGTCCCAACAACGAATCAACTCCGATGAAAATGTTCGTGGCAAAAATTGGAACCCAAGGATATTTTCTTTTCTTCAATCGACACACGTTTCACCAAAAAATTGAGGAGAGAGAGAGAGAGAGAGAGAGTGAGTGAGAATTTGAGCGTAGAGAGAGAGAAAGCCGTGAGCGGGGGTCTCTGGTTGAAGTTTCTTGAAGGATTCCATCCTTCAGGTTACTTATATATATATATATATATATATATATATCTATAAAATATTGTATTAATATAATATTCTATTCTATTATTTAATTAATAATAATATTAATTAATTAATTATTATTATTATTTATTTTTATTTTTTTTAGGATCACATTTACTCACATATTATTTTTGGGGTCGTTACAAGAATACCCCTTCTCGTTAGCCAACGATTCAACAACCCTGAATCGTAAAAAATAACATGAAAAATAAACTTTGTTGTTGTACAAAGAACATGAGATCCTGCTTGAGGAAGGAAGTTGTATGTGATAATTTTCTGCAGAATTTGTGCCTGAAGATTTAGGTGTTTATATAAGGGAGGTCCTTCAAATGAAGCAGGTGCATGATCCAATACCAAAGGAAGAAATTCTTCAAGGGTGAATTCTTACTCATAGATCCAAGACGTGCCAAAAGTAGGACACCTAAACTCACCATTGGGAATACGAAATATTTTTGCAAGAGATTCTGGAGTAAGAGATATGGACTTTCCCATGACATTTGTTGAAAAATCATTTGCTTCCCAAACAAGATTTGCATAAAAAATTTTGATAAGGTTTGGAAAGTGACCTTGGGCTTGAAATAGTATGAAGTTTTTCCATCCGAGGGTTTCAAATAATGAGAGGATATGTGGAAAATCAGATGAAAAGAAAGATGTGTCAAGAATTTTACTAAGAAGAGGTTTCGTCATGTTGAGTTGATTGTGGTAGAAGGTTTTGGCATGAGAAGCCACGAGCCATTGTTTAACAGTTGGGTGTTCGGTGTGCTGCTGCGAAGAGGTGGAAGCCTTCTTGTTCCCAACTGATTTGGTTCTTGGCATTGTGATGTAGGAATGAAAGGGATTGACAACTTTATGGGTTTGGAGGATGATCTATTATGATATTTGGAGGAAGGAGAATAGAGAAGAGTTAGAGACGGAGACTAAGTGGAGAGAAAACCCTAGGTCAGTTGACTAACCACTCAAATGACTCGTATTTTTATAACTAAAGTTAGGAGTCAGTCGACTGGGTCGGGAGCCACTTGATTGACTGCATTCTGTTTCGAGAATTAAAATTCAGCTAGTCAGCTAGGTTGGGAGCCAGTCGGCTGACTGCATTCTGCCTTGTTAGTTCCTTGTTTAGTCAGTTGGTTGACCCTGTAGTCAGTCGGCTGACATTGATCTTTTTCTTGATTTTGTAACTTTTTACACAATTTCTCTATTGTGCAATAGACCAAGCTCTCTTCTTATGTTTACAAACCTATCTTCTGAGAGAGGATTAGTAAAGATATCAGCCCATTGATCGTGTGTATTTATAAATTTAAGAATTATATCTTCTTTTTGAACATGATCTCTTAAAAAATGATGCCTAATGTCTATATGCTTTGTCCTTGAATGTGAAATAGGATTTTTTGATATATTTATAGCACTTGTATTATCACACTTTATTGGAATTGTTTTGTAATCTAGATTGAAGTCTTTCAATTGTTGTTTCATGTATAGTTTTTGTGCACAACATCTTCCAACTACTACATATTCAGCTTTGGCGGTTGATAAAGCTATTGAGTTTTGTTTCTTCGAGAACCATGACACTAAGGATTGTCCTAGGAAGTGACATGTGCCACTTGTACTCTTTCTATCAACCTTACAGCCAGCATAATCAGCATCAGAATAACTTATCATATTGAAATCAGTATCCTTTGGATACCATAAACCTAGGTCAATTGTTCCTATTAAGTACCTAAGTATCCTTTTAACGGCTATTGGATGAGATTCCTTAGGTGCTGATTGGAACCTAGCACACATATACACACTAAACATAATATCGAGTCTACTTGCAGTTAGATATAGTAAACTACCAATAATTCCTCTATAGTGTGTTATGTCTACTTGTTTTCCTTTTTCATCTCTATCAAGACTTGTGGATGTACTCATCGGAGTTCCTATGGGTTTACTTTGTTCCATATCAAACTTTTTAAGCATATCTTTGATGTATTTAGTTTGATTTATAAAAGTCCCATGTTTAGCTTGTTTAATTTGAAGTCCTAGGAAATAATTTAACTCTCCCATCATACTCATTTCAAATTCTTTTTGCATATATGTGGCAAAGTCTTTACATAGAACTTCATTTGTAGCCCTGAATATAATATCATCCACATATATTTGGACAATTAGCATATCTTTATTTTTATTTTTAATGAATAAGGTGCTATCAACCTTTCCTCTTGAGAATTCATTTTTAAGTAAAAATTTACTTAGCCTATCATACCAAGCTCTAAGAGCTTGATTCAAACCATATAAAGTATTTGTCAACTTAAATACATGATTTGGATTTTTTACATCTTTGAAACCTGGAGATTGTTTAACATATACTTCTTCATTTATACAACCATTTAGGAATGCACTATTTACATCCATTTGATATAATTTAAAATCCTTATGGGCTGCATAGGCTATGAGCATTCTAATTGCTTCCATTCTAGCAACAGGAGCAAAGGTTTCATCATAATCAATTCCTTCTTCTTGATTATATCCTTGTGCTACTAGCCTGACTTTGTTTCTTACAACTACTTCATTTTCATCCTTTTTATTCCTAAACACCCATTTAGTTCCTATAATGGATTTATCTTTGGGTTTGGGTATGAGTTCCCATACTTGACTTCTTTCAAATTGATTTAATTCTTCCTGCATAACTATAATCCAAGAATCATCTTTCAAAGCTTCGTCTATGTTTTTGGGCTTCATCTTGAGATAAAAAAAGACATAATGGTTGCAAATATTTTTCAATGAAGCTCTAGTAGTTATACCTTTTGATGTTTCACCGATGATTTGTTCTTTTGGGTGACTTTTAGCATATTTCCATTCTTTTGGAAGTTCTAGATTTTCTATTTTGTTTTCCTTCATAGATTTTTTATTGTTTTCTTCTTTTATTTCAAGGTCTTCTTCTTTTTGTGAGGTGTCTTCTTTTTCATCAATCTTAGACTTATTATCATAATTGTTTGATTCATCAAATGTTATGTGTATTGATTCAATAATAGTAAAAGTTCTTTTATTGTAGACCCTATAGGCTTTACTATTTATTGAATAACCTAAGAAGATGCCTTCATCAGATTTAGCATCAAATTTTTCTAAATCATCTTTGGTATTCAGGATAAAACATTTGCATCCAAAGACATGAAAGTAAGAAATATTAGGTTTTCTACCTTTTCATAATTCATATGGTGTTTTATCTATTCTCGATCTTATAGATACCCTATTTACAATATAACATGCTGTATTCACAACTTTTGCCCAAAAATATTTTGGTAGATTATTTTCATTTATCATTGTTCTTACCATTTCTTGTAGGGCTATATTTTTTCTTTCCACAACTCCATTTTGTCGTGGAGTCCTAGGAGCTAAAAAATTATGATTTATTCCTTGTTCATTACAGAATTTATCAATCTCTTTGTTTTTAAATTCCCCACCTTGATCACTTCTAAAACTTGTTATCTTATAACCTTTTTCATTTTGTAATTTCTTGCACAAGGTGATTAGCATACCACAAGCTTCATCTTTGTTTGCTAAAAATAAAACCCAAGTGAATCTAGAATAATCATCCACTATTACAAAAGCATATTGTTTTCCTCCTAGGCTTGAGATTCTAGTTGGACCAAATAAGTTTAGGTGTAATAGTTCTAGGGGTCTTTTAGTAGATATATATTTTTTCTTTTTGAAACTTGTTTTAACTTGCTTTCCTTTTTGGCATGCATCATACATCTTGTCTTTTAAGAATTTTGTATTTGACAATCCTTTTACAAGATTTTTTTTTTGTATTATTTCGATAAAAGGTCCATGCTAGCATGTCCTAAGTTCCTATGCCATAGCCAACTTATTTCATTCATTGCTGCCAAACAAGTTACATCTTAATTCACTGGATTCTCAAGATTTATACAATAAACATTATTTATCCTATGAGCTATAAATAAGGTTTTATTTTCCTTAACATTTTGAATAACACATTTTTTTTCTTAAAAGTTATCTCAAAACCTTTGTCACTTAATTGGCTAATGCTTAAAAGGTTATGTTTTAATCCTTCTACTAATAACACATTATCATTGGTAAGAGAAGGTTCTTTACCTATTCTCCCGATGCCAATTATCTTATCTTTGGCATTGTTGCCAAAGGTAACATATCCTCCATCCTTTTGTCTTAAAGAGATAAACTTGGTTTTATTGCCAGTCATGTGTCTTGAACACCCACTGTCCAAGTACCACTTATCTGTTGACGATGTTGTCCTAAAACATACCTACAATGGAGGATTTATTGTGTTAGTCTTTGGAACCCAAATTCTTTTAACTTTCTTTGTTTTGTTGGTAGTTCCATTATTAACTTTCCATTCACCTTGTACTTTAACATACTTTCTTTTAGTGGGCAATCGAACATTACATGTCCTTTAGTTTTGCACATATAGCAAGTAGTGTGTTCATGTTTGTTGTTTGAGGAAGTGCTAGCATAGTACTTATCTCATGTATAATATTTTATTCTTTTTATTTGTTTTACCATTATAACTTATTCGTTCTTTATTTCCATGTAGCCTTTGCTGTCCAATCATCTTTTCCAAATTTTCTTTACCTTTGGTAAAGTTATATATAATTTTCTCCTTATCTTCTACTAATTT
Organism: Malania oleifera; assembly: GCF_029873635.1. Taxonomy (NCBI): domain Eukaryota; kingdom Viridiplantae; phylum Streptophyta; class Magnoliopsida; order Santalales; family Ximeniaceae; genus Malania; species Malania oleifera. The sequence continues at coordinate 82,069,879 of NC_080422.1, read as the reverse complement.
CTTTAGTTCATTTACTTCTAAATCCTTTTTATTTAAACTATCTTTATGAGTTTTGCTTAATTCTTGAGTTACTTTATTTACTTCCTCTTCTAACTTCTCAATACAAGTGTATTTTTCTTTTTCAATGATTTTGAATGATTCAAGTTGCTTTAATAGATCTTTATTTTGATCTTTCAAAGTTATATTTCTCTTGGAAATTTTTATGAATCTCTTATGCAAAGAAAACAACTTAGCTTACAATTCCTTATAGGAAGGCATGCTGTCACATGACTCATCAGACGACTCATTGTAAGATTCTGTAGAGGAATAGTAGGAGTTTACCTCTTCTTCATTCGCTATGAAGCATATATTTTCCATCTCTTGTTCGCTTGATTCATTTTCTGTCTCGCTAGAACTTGAATCATCCCACGTAATTTTCACAGCCTCCTTCTTTTTCTTCTTCTCTTTCTTGAGCAACAGACAGTCTGGTTTGATATGTCTTGGTTTCTTGCAGTGATAACATATTGGAGGTTCATTCTCTTAGTAATAAATGCTAATTCATCTTGATCTAAGTCACTTGTCTCACTTTCCTCTTCACTAGAGCTATGACTAGACGCTTTTAGTGTAATGAATCTTTTATGCTTTGGTTCAAGATTTCTTTCTTTCAAGGCCATTTCATAGGTAAGAAGTGAACCTATGAGTTCATCTAAAGAGGTAGTCTTAAGGTTTCTACCTTCAATGATAGCAGTAGCCTTTGGTTCCCATATTAAAGGAAGGCCTCTTAGGATTTTTCTGATCATTTTGTAGGTAGTATAAGTTTTCCCTAAGGCACTTAAGGAATTTATTATGTGGGTAAATCTGGTGTACATACTTGATATTGTTTCATCAGAATTCATCTTGAATGCTTCATATTCACTTGTTAACATGTCTATCCTATTATCTCTAACATCAATAGTTCCTTCATATGTCACTTCTAATTTGTCCCATATTTCTTTAGCCGTCTTGCATGCCATGGCCCTATTAAATTCGTTAGGATCTAAGGCACAGTATAAAGCATTTATAGCGCTTGAATTGATTTGAAGCATTTTATAGTCTAAATCAGTCATGTCCTTTTCTTTTGGAATCTGTTTTCCATCAACTATCTTAGTGGGAATAAGGTTTCCATCCATAACAACTTTCCATGCTTTCCAATCCATGTGTTGGAGATAGATTTGCATTCTCTTTTTCCAAAACGTAAAATTATGTCCACAAAAAATTAGTAGACAGGTTGAGGATTGGCCTTCACTAAAGGGTGCTACTCCTATATTTGCCATTTGATCTTTTTATAGTTTCTTGTTAGGAATTACTATAACTTTGCTCTGATACCAATTGAAATTTAGAATAGCTACCAAGAGGTGGGTGAATTGGAAGTTTTTAGATTTCAATTATTATTATTTTTTTTAATTTTTACTTGTTTTAATTCAAACACTATAAGGATAAAACAACCAATCAAATTACACCACAAACTTAAGAATACAATTCAATCACATAAAACTTAACCAATCATTCAAGAATGATATTTCCCTTTAATAGCAGTCCTGCAGCTGATTAGCAATGCCTGTTTTGAATGAACTTTTATCGCTTTATCTCTTAACCAAGATTTTCGCAAATGAACAAACGTACTCCTTTGTGGGTTTCTGCAAACGGTTAATTAAAACATATTTTCTTAAATCAAGAGTCTTCCTTGAATAAAATGTATAAGCTCTACAACCTGCACTTGATATACACAATATATAATGTGGAAAGTAAAGAGAGTAAGGAAGAAGATGAACACCGAGATTTATGAGGTTCGGCTTATCCCCAACCTACATCCTCGCCTTTGGTCAATTCCACCAAAGGATTCCACTAAGTATGCTCTTTTGCTGGGTAGAGCAAGCATTTACAAAAATTCCCTCCTTTTAGGTAGAGAAACCTCTCCAAGCGAACAATCCTCACTTGGTACAAATGATCCGAACAACAATTGAATCGTCAACAAAACAACAAGGTTGCTATAATGATCTGTGTACAATAGAAACTCTCAAAACAGAGCAGAGTTGTACAAGTTTAGAGCACGATCAATACTTCAATCAAATAATCAATAAAGAAACTATAAAGCCCGAGTGTATAGAGATCACCAAAGATTCAATTTATAAGAGAAATCTTCGAGTAAGAACTGTGGCTTTGATGATTCAGTAGAGTCTCCCAGATGGAGTAGCAATAGAGAATTTAGAGAGAATGAAAGCTTTAATTTCAAGAAAACTAAGTAATTACTTGGATGATAAAAATCCTTGGGTTTAAAGGAGTATTTATAGGCATTCTTGGCTTAGTTTCCTTGTTCCCCAAGTTTCTTTAAGTGGTTTCCAAGTTTTTACAATGTTCATATTTTGAAAAAAGAAAACAATTTTGAAAATTTTCCCGTTGGAGTTCAAAAAACAAAAATTGTGGAGTCAGTCCGCTGGACAGGCGACTGGGTAGTTCAAAAATTTCAGATTCAATTAGCTGGACAGGCAGCTGACACCATTCTGTCTCCTAGGAATTAATTTAAGAAATTGTCAGTCAGTAGGCGAGACACGGTTCATCTTGGGTTAGTCGGCTGGGCAATTTTGCCTTTGCTCAGTCAGTTGGCTGGACAGACAAACGACTGGTTTTCACTTTTGGTTTTTCCATTTTAGTTTTCGCGCACATGTTTTAGCTTTTCATAAAATTTTTCAGGGATATTAAAATAGGTTTCTTAAGTCCAAATTAATCCCTTAAAGAGCTTTATATTTTCTAAATTGTTATTTGATATGAAATACTTACAACAGATGTTTCTAAGTCTAGACTTTGGAGCTTTCAAAACTTTGATAATCTTCTAGACTTCAAGTTCTCTTTTTATCCTAAAGCTTCAAGTATTTTTGAGCATTTGTCAAAGCTTTCTCATGATGTGGCTTTTTTTCATAGCTTTTTGACTTTATTTGGTATGAAATCATAGCTTCTTTAGCTTGTGTTTGAGATATGTATTCCTGAAACAAAATTACTCAAAAACACATGTTATATCAACTTCATTTGTTATTATCAAAATAAGATTGAAAAGCCTAGTTTGGCCAACACGTTTTATGTAGTAACCCAGAGAAATTATAGTATTTAAATAATAAAAGAAGGGGGGGGGGAAAGGAAAAATGTAACAGGGCCTTGTCGACAAACACAGGGGATTCGTCGACAGGAACACAAGAGTGGCTCGTTGACGGGGATGTGTCTCATTGATGAGAAGATACCAAGAGGGGTTTTGGGTGATTCTGAATTTCATTGATGAGGGGTGAGAGTTTGTTGACGAATTGCCTTCTTGACCTTGTTGACAAAGTGACATGGCTCATCGACAAACGCTAGCGTATAAATAGGCCTAACCTTCATTTTTGGTCAAAAATCCTGTGAGAATCTCTCTTTCTCTCTCTCTCTCTCTCTCTCTCTCCCCCCCCCCTCTCCTCACTTCATCCCTCCTACCTTCTCTCTAAGATCTCGGGCTGGATTCTCGCTAGTTTGATGAACTGAAGCCACCACGACGCTCCTAGTAGTGTTCTCTGCAAACCTACCAGAGTAGATTATTGGTGGAGCTACTTTGGAATTCATCCCTGAGTTAAGGTAAGACTTTTTATTCAAAATTTGGTCTTCCTATAGTTATGGGAAATGTTGTATACGAAGAAACACTGAAGTTTAGTTCTAAAAAATATCATTTTCAGGATGTTGAATGGGGAACCCTGCGAGTATAGGGCTAATTGTTGTAGGGGCTTTTCAGGAAAATCAAGTAAGGGGATAAACTAAGCTAGTTGTTTTTATGAAAATATATGAATAATATTACAACATTGTCAGGAATATATATATATATGCATTATGTTTGGGAAATATTTCTGTAAATGATGATATGTTTTAAATGTACGTAACACCCATTTTGTGTGGCATGAGTATAATTTATTATAAATACTATTTTCTGGGAAAATGCTAAATAATACAAAGTTTTACAATGATAAATCGACATATAGGCCGAGATTTTTATATGATATACCGGCGTACTGGCTGAGGATGTTTTCACATAATATGCCGATGTACGGGCCGTGCCTCTTAATGATATGTGATGCAGCGTACGGGCCGTGATTGATAAAATATGAAATGCCAATGTACGGGTCGATGATTTTCACGTTATATATGAAATGTGATATGATGATATTGAACTGACAATTATTATTATGGAATAGCAATGTATCACAATTTGGAATATGCTATATGTTATCAGAACCTGGTTGTCTTGGTTTAGGCTTGTACTTGCATGGTACCGTAGCTATGTGTTCATGATCATCATGATATTGTGTTATCGCTGTCATACAGGGCAACGTGAGGATGGATAGTTGATGTGGTTTATTGAAGTGTTGGCGCCCTTGCTGTACGGACTAGTTGTGGCAGACCCATCGTACTTACAGACTTTTGCTTTGACTTGATAGTGGTCGGCCAGCCATTGTCAGGTCCCGCCTTCGGGCCACACAACCCAGTCATGTGGGGCTAAGGCATGACACCGGTCAGCCAACCTTCCAGGGTTGTTTTTATATTATTATTATATGAGATGAATTATGTTATGAAAATTTAGTATGTTCCATCATGATATGATTATATATGTTTTCCCATTTATGAAGCAGACAGTTTCACTAAAAATGTTTATGTACTGTTATTTGTATAACATGAAAATACTCATGTTGCCATACACTGGTATTAGTTTATTATCCCTTACTGAGAAGTGTCTCACCCGAAATTATATGAACATTTCAAGAGCCCCACATACAAGAGCAGATAAGGCTCCACATAGGTAGTTACATCTGATGTACCCTTTATGAAGGGTAAGTGTTTTGATAGGTTCTGATGGATTTTGGGCGACGATCCTAGGACTGGTTTTTGACTGTGTTGGGATGTATATGATGAATATAGTAACTCTGGTATTGTGTTGAATGATATTATGGAATGTATATAATATTATGTTTCCTGCTACTTAGGCTTTCGTATTGTATCTTTGATATATCCCTAGTACCCACGGGTTCAGGTTGATTATGATCTGTTGGGTTTATTATATCGATTTTTATTATTATGGACAAAAAAAGTATTAAAATAAGTAGGTCATTACAGTTTGGTATCAGAGCCTAGGTTGCTAGGTTTTATAGACTTTAGAGTGCAGCGAAAACGATACTAGAGTATTGGAAAATGATTTAAGGTTTTGTTCTATAGTCTAGAGGCAAAACTTCCATGGTGGTTTCTGTGTTTTTCATGAGGTGACAATTTCAGGAAAACCATAGTAAACTATTTGTCGAGTTGTGTTCCTGGAATAATGACTAGAGTTAGGAATGAGTTGAGAAAGTTTAGATGGGGAACTATGTCAGGTGTGTAAATTATAAGTATAAGTCTTCTAAGTTACATTTATTGTCTTTCAGGATGGATCCAGGAGGAAGTAGTGCCCATGCGAGTAGCAGTGATGGAGGAAGGCCCTCGAGTGCAAACGGGACCAATTCTAATGCAGTACTACGCAGCATGACTCAGCAGGTTATGGCTAAGTTCGCTAGGAGCTCTAAAGAGCAGGGAGGTCCATCTGCAGGGCATGGGTGCACTATAGAGAAGTTTACTAAGATGAATCCTTTGGCGTTTTCAGGAAGGGTTGATCCTGTAGCTGCCGAGAATTGGATGCAGGAGTTTAAGAAAGTCTTGGCGGTACTACAGTGTACGGAGGAACAGAGGGTCCTCTTCGCCACCTATACATTGACAGAAGAGGCTGAGAGGTGGTGGACTATTATGAGACTTCTAGAGTAGCAAAGGACGATGCTGATAGCGATGATATGGGACCAATTTAAAGAGCTATTCTTTGGCAGGTATTTCCCAACCACTGTTAGGGAGGTTAAAGTGGAAGAGTTCTTGAGTTTGAAGCAGGGACAGTTATTAGTACAGCAGTATGCAGCACGATTTATAGAGCTTTCTTGTTTTGCTCTGTATACTGTTCCTGATGAGGTGAAAAAGGTAAGAAAGTTTGAAATAGGTTTGAGGCGAAGCATATTCAAGCAGGTGGTAGTGCTAAAGATTGAGGATTTTGCTGAGTTAGTTGACAGAGCAGCCTTGGCAGAGGTTGGCGAGTGTATGGATGTAGAGGATCCGGTACAGAAGAAGAGATCTGCACTTTCTGGCTACCAACAGGGTCCTAGATAGGGTCAGTGGAGGAGAGGAAATTATGGAAGAGGACGGAGGCAGAAGATTGGGGATCATGAGGTTCAGATAGTGCAGGGTCCTCCTGCCTGTAAGACTTGTGGGAGGAGATACTAGGAGAGTGTCGAGAAGGGAGAGCTTTCTGCTATCGCTGCGGTAGATAAGGACATTTGATGCATGGAATCCCTACACCATTGGATATTGCTTCTGCTCCCAGACCATATCGGGGAGGCTATTAGGCGCCACGTAGGGGCCAGCAGAGGAATATTGCTCTAGCAAGAGTTTTTTCTTTGATGCCAGGTGATGCTAAGACATCCGACGATATGGTGACAAGTATGGTTAGCATGCTTTCCTTTGAAGTTATTGCATTATTTGATTCAGGTGCCACACACTCGTTCGTGTCTTCGGGTGTGTTAAATTATATGGGGCAGACACACAATCATTGGATGTTAAATTGTTAGTGACTACACCGACTGGGTTGACAGTGAGGTGTAGTAGGGTACTCCGTGGCTATCCAGTTGATGTTCAGGGGAGAATTCTATCTGTTGATTTAATAGTGCTAGACATGCATGGGTTTGATGTCATATTCAGCATGAATTGGCTAGCAGCTAATTTTGCAAGTATAGATTGCCGTCCGAGAGAAGTGATATTCATACCTCCAAGAAGACCAGAATTTAGATTTATAGGGTCATAAGTGCAATCTCTACCTCAGATGGTTTCAGCCATTTAGGCAAGGAGACTGTTGCAGAGTGGTTGTCAAGGATTTGTGGCATTTGTGAAGGAAATGTCAGGGAATGAATTGAAGCCTACCAGTACGCCAGTAGTGAAAGAATTTACAAATTTGTTTCTTGATGAGTTACCAGGCATGCCACCTGATCGTGAGGTAGATTTTCCTATCGATCTACTTCTAGGTACAACGCCGATTTCTAAATTACCTTATCGAATGGCGCCAACAGAGTTGGCAGAATTGAAGAATTAGTTGCAAGATCTACTTGATAATGGCTTCATACGACCTAGTGTATCTTTGTGGGGAGTCCAGTACTATTTGTGAAGAAAAAGGACGGGTCTATGAGGATGTGCATAGATTATAGGGAGATTAATAAAGTGATAATCAAGAACAAGTATTCTCTACCCCATATAGATGATTTGTTTGATCAGCACCAGGGTACACGGGTATATTCTAAGATTGACCTTAGATCAGGCTATCATCAGGTGAAAGTAAAAGCAAAAGATGTGTCAAAGACGGCCTTCAGGACCAGGTATAGGCATTACGATTTTCTTGTTATGCCATTTTGTTTAATGAATACTTCTGTGGTATTTATGGACTTGATGAACAGAGTTTTCCACCAATACTTAAACCACTTCATTATTGTTTTTATTGTTGATGTACTGGTCTATTCGAGGAGTTATGAGGAGCATGAGACACACTTCAGGCAAGTTCTACAGATACTTAGGGAAAAGAAGCTAAACGCCAAGTTCAGTAAATGTGAATTATGGCTTAAGAAGGTTGTGTTTTTGGTGCATGTCATTTCAAGAGATGGTATTTTTGTGGATCCTAATAAAATTGAGGTGGTAGTGAATTGGGCTAGATCGAGGAATGTCTAGAAGATTAGGAGTTTCTTAGGGTTAGCTGGGTATTACCATCGTTTTGTTGAGGGATTCTCAGCATTATCAGGTCCTCTGACATGACTGACTAGGAAGAATGTCAAATTTGAGTGGAATGATAGCTATGAGTAGAGTTTTCAGGAATTGAAGCAGAGACTTGTCACAACACTGGTATTGATCATTCCGTCAGGGGGTGAGGGTTATGTTATTTACAGTGATGCATCCTTGAAGGGACTTAGCTGTGTACTGATGCAACATAGCAAGGTGGTAGCATATGCTTCCAGGCAATTGAAAGAGTATGAAAAGAACTACCCAACTCATGTTCTTGAATTGGCTGCAGTCGTACACTCATTGAAAATTTGGAGGCATTACTTGTATAGCGAACGGTGTGAAATTTTCTCTAACCACAAAAGTTTAAAGTACTTCTTCACTCAAAAGGAACTGAATATTAGTCAGAGAAGGTGGTTGGAACTTATTAAATATTTTGACTGCACTATCAGTTACCACCTAGGGAAGGCGAACGTGGTGGCTGATGCTTTGAGCAGGAAGCCTGCAAGACCAGTGTTAGCAGTATGGAGATCCAGTATCCAATTATGATGGATCTGGAGTGACTCAGCATAGAGTTGGTAGAGAGTGATTCTCTAGTACGTATCGCCAGTTTAGTGGTACAACATATTCTGTGGGAAAGAATTAAAACTGCTCAGAAGAAAGACCCAGAATTAGCAGAGGTATTAGTTAGAGTGCAGAATGGTTAGAGGGAGGAATTTTATTTGTCAGATGACAGAGCTTTACGGTTCCATTCCAGGTTATGTGTTCCTACCAATGCTAACATCAAGAAGACCATTTTAGAAGAGGCTAACAGATCTTTGTACACAATTCATCCTGGTAGCTCGAAGATGTATAGGGATTTGCGGGAGTCATATTGGTGGAGTGGCATGAAGAAGGAGATCGTCGAGTATTTAACCCAATGTTTGACGTGCCAGCAAGTAAAAGTTGAGCACCAGAGGCCGGCTGGTTAGTTGCAACCGCTATTTATCCCAGAATGGAAATGGGATCATATATCCGTGGACTTTGTAGCATATATTTATATTCAGGAGATAATACGTTCTCACGTGGTGCCAGTATCTATTGTATCAGATCGAAACCCGTGTTTCATGTCACATTTTTGGAGGAGCTTGCAGAAGGCTCTAGGGTCTCAGTTGTCTTTTAGCATGACATTCCATCCTTAGTCAGACGGACAGACTGAGAGGGCGATACAAATATTAGAAGATATGCTTCGGGCATGCGTCCTAGATTTTGGAGGTAGCTGGACTCAGTATATGCTGCTAGTGGAATTTGCGTATAATAACAGTTATCAGACTAGAGCTAGTGCAGCAGGCGTATGATAAAGTTTGGCTTATCAGAGATAGAATCAATGCAGCTCAGAGCTGACAGAAGAGTTACGTTGATAACTGCCGTAGGAAGTTAGAGTTTGATATTGGTGACCATGTGTTTATGAATATAGCTCAGTTAAAAGGGGTCATGAGATTTGGGAAGAAGGGTAAACTTAACCCTAGGTTTATCTGTCCATTTTAGATTCTAGAGAAAGAGGGGCCGGTGGCCTACAAGCTAGCTTTGCCACCGGTATTGTCCAGGATCCACGAGGTATTCCACGTTTCTATGTTGAGAAAATACGTCCCAAACCCTTCTCACATGATTAGTTATGGTGAATTAGAGCTCAATGATTCACTGCTTTATGAGGTGGTGCCAGTATAGGTTATGAATAGGAAAGAACAAGAATTACGTAATAAGAAGAATCCTCTGGTGAAAGTCTTATAGAGAAATCATGCCATAGAAGAAGCTTCTTGGGAGCTTGATGAACAGATAAAGTAGAGATATCCAAAATTATTCAAAGAAGTGTAATAATAGGTAATATTTCTTTTGCAGGTATATGTAATAGTGTTGACCTTATAGGTCATGCTCGGTTTTGATTATGATAAATACTCATTGTATCTAATGAGTGTTTGAGTTTTTGAGCAGGAACTAAGAGTGTTAAGATCAAGATATGCACAAAGCAAGTAAAGCCTAAAGACCAATTTCTATTCAATGTTGTAATATATTTCATTTAATTGGTCTGTAATAGTAACTAGGGCTCTGGTTTGTAATAAGCTCACACACATCACATGTATGATAATACGTAAGCTCAAAAAAACCGTGAATGAGAAAGGACCTTAGAAAGACCTTAGGGTTTTCCCTTCAGTCGACCTACACTAGACTTTTTTGGTGTCTTAAAATTGGACCCCAAGTGACCCTAGGACACACATTTGCACATATGTTTGTTAAGCACTTCATTAGGGTTTGTATGTCTCAAAATGGGACCGAAATGCACACTTGGTGCACTTTCGGTCGATCGAACCAGGCAGTTCATTCGGCCCTGGTCGACCGAACTAAGCCTGGGTCAACAGTTGACCAAGGCTCTGGTCGACCAAACCAGGTAGTTCAAAAAGCCCTGGTCGACCGAAACCTCTCTAGGTCAAATATTTGACCATTTGGTCGACCGAGACAAAAATGAACTCCAACTACCTGGTCAACCGAGGGTCCTCGAGAGAATTCCCAGTGGTCTGGTCGATCAAACCAACCAGTTCAAAATGGCTTGGTCGACCGAAACTCATAGAAATGGAAAATCGCCTTTGGAAAAGGCCTTTCGGTCAACCGACCACTTAGTTCAAAATTCCCCTGGTCGATCGAACCATATGAGACTTGGTTGACCGAAACATTTCTGGTTGACCGAACCTCTCGGGTTGCCTTAATTTTTACCGCAGTTAAATATTTTTTAAACAGGGTTAAAATACTTTAAACATCATTAAACTTCCCTAATAATACCCAATAGGTCCCCAACGGTCATATTTTCTCCTATGCCTATATTTATGAGATCATTTGAGAAAATTAGCAGGGATTAGCTACTTTGATTAAGGGAGAATTCTCTGAAAACCCAAAAGCCTATACTGCTCATTTTTAAGCCTCATTCACTCAAGCTTACCCTCTGTTAGTGTCTAAATCATTTGTAAGTGGATTGAGTGTCTGTTTGCAAATGTTTGCTCTCCTTGTTCTATTTGATAGATACAATTTTATTTGAGAGCAAAACCTAAGGATTCTTAGGGGACTTTTTGATAAGCCTATCCTAAGAAAACTTTAATAGATCTTCTAAACTTGCACTTTCATTACAAGATCTTGAGAAAATTGTATTTGTTTTTGGTTGCAAAATGTTTTCAAAATACCTTCAAATATCTAGTGTGCTTTATCTTGATAAATATTTTAAAGAGATATTTGTTTGTGTGAGAAAAATATTTGTTGCAATATTCATTGATTCATATCTCTAGTTGAATACAAAGGTTGAACTCTTTTTGCAATCCAAGCATATACTTTATTTGATACTTACATGCTTGAAATACCCTACTGATTCAAATACTTGAGACTTGTCATCTTTGTGTGAACTTATTGGCTGAATATCTTGTGATACAAAGATTGCTTGTTTGACACTCTCACGTATGCATTGCACTGATACAAAAGACTTTTGAGAGTTGAACCATCTAGACCACATTGAGCTTACGTATTGAATCATATTGTGGTGTATGTTATTGCGCGCATTTGGGTACATATCTGCTTTATATGAAAGCACAATCACTGTACCATCTGATTATATACACATTTGTTGTATATCCAGGCACGGGCCTGAAGAGGGAGACTAGCCCTGGAATAGTCTCGGATTGGCTTAGACCCGGTTAGGAAAGCTAGGTGCGTCGTCCTGTTAAGGCGTGTAGGTTGAGGTCAGCCCCGCTAATTGACCTAGTTAAGGTTGAGGTCAGCCCTATGTTAATTTGACCTAGTTGTAAATGGTGTCGCTCCACCCTTAAGTGAGCCTTTAGTGGAATCCTCAAGCTTGCAAGCTAGAGGCAGGGACGTAGGCATATTTGGCCGAACCTTGATAACATATCGTGTGCCTTGTCCATATTTCTGTGTTTTACATTTACCGCATATGTATGTTATTGTGTGAATGATGCGCTTAATTTAAATTTCTGTATACTATATTTATCAGCGCATTTGGAATTGCATCGAAAGACCCTAGGTTTGTGTAATACTGATTGTAGGATTAGTTGAACCTAGGAAGAAAGTTTAAAATTCCAATTCACCCCCCCTCTTCGGAATACACCTTTTCTAACAAATAGTTTTTTTAGTGAGTAGCCTTTTAGTTTTGGGAGAAATTTATTTTGTATATGTAATATCCCAGAACTTGGAATGTAACCACGGTATTCCTCCGCCATAAGTGAGGGTAAGTAATAAAATAAGTAGATCATTTTGCCTTTAAGGGATGATGAGTTATATGGATAGTAAATTTCAAGGACAAAATTTTTATTAGGAGGGGATAATGTAGTGACCCAGAGAAATTATAGTATTTAAATAATAAAATAAAGGGGAAAAAGGAAAATGTAACAGGGCCTCATCGATGAACACAGGGGATTCGTCGACGAGAACATAGGAGGGGCTTGTCGACAGGGATGTGTCTCGTCGACAAGAAGATACCGAGAGGGGTTTTGGGTGATTCTGAATTTCATCGACGAGGGGTGAGAGTTCGTCAACGAATTGCCTTCTTGACCTCATCGACGAAGTGACATGGCTCATTGACAAAGGCCAGTGTATAAATAGGCCTAACCTTCATTTTTTACCGAAAATCCTATGAGAATCTCTCTTTCTCTCTCTCCTCACTTTGTCCCTCCTACCTTCTCTCTAAGATCTTGAGCCGAATTCTTGTCGGTTCAATGATTTGAAACCACCACGACTCTCCTGTGAAAGTTCTTTGCAAACCTACCGGAGTAGATCGTCGATGGAGCTACTTTGGAATTCATCCATGAGTTAAGGTAAGACTTTTTATTCAAAATTTGATCTTCCCATAGTTATAGGAAATGTTGTATACGAAGAAATACTAAAGTTTAGTTTTGGGAAATATCATTTTCAGGGTGTTGAATGGGGAACCTTGTGGGTACAGGGCTAATTGTTGTAGGGGCTCTTCAGGAATCAGGTAAGGGGATAAACTAAGCTAGTTATTTATATGAAAATATATGAATAATATTACAACATTTTCAGGAATATATATATGCATTATGTTTGGGAAATATTGATGTAAATGACGATATGTTTTAAATATACATAATACTCATTTTGTATGGTATGAGTAGAATTTATTATGAAATACTATTTTTTGGGAAAATGCTAAATGATACAGAGTTTTACAATGATAAACCGGTGTACGGGTCGAGAGTTTTATATGATATACCGGCGTATGGGCCGAGGATGTTTTCACATGATATGCCGGCGTATGGGCCGAGCCATTTATATGATATGTCAGTATATGAGTCGAGCCTCTTAATGAAATGTGATGCGGCGTACGGACCGTGATTGATAAAATATGAAATGCCGGCATACGGGCCGATGATTTTCACGTTATATATGAAATGTGATATGATGATATTGAACTGACAATTATTATTATGGAATAGCAATGTATCACAATTTGGAATATGCTATATGTTATTAAAACCTGGTTAGGTTAGTTTAGGCTTGCACTTACATGGTACCGTAACTATGTGTTTATGATTATAATGATATTGTGTTATCGCTATCGTATGGGGCAGCATGAGGATGGATAGTCAATGTGGTTTATTGAAGTATTGGCGCCCCTAGTGTACGAACCAGTTGTGGCAGACCCATCGTACTTACAGACTTTTGCTTTGGCTTGGTAGTGGTCGGCTAGCCATTGTCAGGTCCCGCCTTCGGGCCACACAACCCAGTCATATGGGGGTAAGACATGACACCAACCAGCTAACCTTCCAGGGTTATTTTTGTATTGTTATTATATGAGATGAATTATGTTATGAAAATTTAGTATGTTCCATTATGATATGATTATATTTGTTTTCCCAGATATGGTGCAGATAGTTTCACTAAAAAAGTTTATGTACTGTTATTTGTATAACATGGAAATACTCATGTTGCCACACACTGGTATTAGTTTATTATCCCTTACTGAAAGGTGTCTCACTCTAAATTATATGAACATTTCAAGAGCCCTAGATAGGAGAGCGGATAAGGCTCTGCAGAGGTGGTTACAACTGATTTACCCTTTTTGAAGGGTAAGTGTTTTGATAGGGTCAGATGGATTTTGGGCGACGACCCTAAGACTGGTTTTTGACTATGTTGGGATGTATATGATGAATATAGTAACTATGGTATTGTGTTGAATGATATTATGGAATGTATATAATATAATGTTTCCTGCTGCTTAGGTTTCCGTATTGTATCTCTGATGTACCCCTGGTACCCACGGGTTCAGATTGATTATGATCTGCCGGGTTTATTATATCGATTTTTATTATTATGGAAAAAAAAAAGCAGTAAAATAAGTAGGTCGTTACACTTTAAGTTTCATTTAATCTTCTATTTTTGAGTTCAAACTTTTAATGAACTTCATCAAGCACTTGAGATCTTGAATCTTTTATTAAAACTACTTGAATCCTGAAACATCATCACTTAAACACATATGTTAAGTTCCCTTAATTTGTTATCATTTAAATAAGATTCTTAAGCCTTGTTAGGCCAACACTAATTACTGAATCCTCTGTTTTGATCCTCTGCTTGATTTTTTGTCATTCATCACATTCACTCCTCATTACACTTTGCATTTTCATTACCATTTTTTCCATTTATCTTACATTTGAGTGCTTAAAGTAGGCCTCAAACTAAATTTTGTGCTCATAACTTTGTTACATCCTTCTAATCAAAGTGATGAACAAATGTGGCCGATGTACGCACTCAATTTTATCTAAGCTCACTTTGAGCTCCCACGGACCCCATTTAGGGTCTTTATGTCTTTGCATCATTTTCATTTCTAGTAGATTAATTCCATTTTGAAAAAATAAAACCATAAAAAAATTTTTATTTAAGAAAATAAAAAAATGTTCTTCTTTGAGAATTGGAATGCTAAAAAGATTTCTTATTTCCCTTTACTTCCCCTTCTCCCTTATCTTCTAGTAATCTCCCAACTACTTTTGGGTCTCCACATAATCAGCCGTCCTCAAAGCCTTACTTTCATCACTCTCATTCTTACATTCCATTGAAAATAAAAAAATAAAAGGGGTTTTATCCTTCACTCCATGCATGTGCTACTATTTCATCTTGTCAAATGCAATCTTCACAACACATCCACATTCAAGTCTAAACATCACAAAACCAACACAAAATCAACCAGCACCATCTACATGATACTTTCACCTACTAAACACTCAAAAAATCATTAAAGTTCAATCATAAAACCTAACAGACGCAACAAATTCACACAAATTTCAAACTCAAATCACATAATTTCACTTCCACCAAATTCAACCCAAATTTTCAAATCAAGGCTCAATTAAGCTCAAACTTTTGAATTGGAATCTAATTTAACCTCAATTTTTAGAATTAGGGCACAATTGACCATTAATTGAAAAGGGTCAAATTGGAACCCAATTTTGAAAATTAAGGTTCAATTGAACTTCAATCTTTCAAACTAAGCTCAATTAAATATTGAATCCCAAAATAAACCCCCCAACCACATCCACATTTTACTCATTTTGGCACCAAAATCTTGCATTGAACACAAATTGACGCCACATGCACCAAATTAAAACCCAATTCACACATTTCTCTCACATTAAACACTTACAATTCACGCAATATATCAATTTCACACGCTACTCTCAATTTCATCCAATTTCACCTTTATCACATCTAATTTCCTCACCCATATTTCTTAAAATCACTTTCACTTGGCCTCTCTTATTAATCACACAAACAAGCACCAAATGCACGTGCACACACCCAATATTTCCCCTTGAGTCCCTCACACCTAAGCTTAAGTGCACTCACATATTCCTTATCCCTCCTCCTAACCATAGAACCCCCCCCCCCCCCTCCAAAAAAAACTTCCTTGCCACATGGCAGCCCCTCCCTTTTTCTTTTTTTTTTTTGCACCCAAAACAAACAAAATTTAAATGAAAAAATTGGTTAAGTGGAGATTCTCTCCAACTAATTGCAAAGAATTTTGAAAATGAAAAATAAAAATGGGGAAGTGGGAAGCCTATTAAGGCTGCCCTGCATGCATAACAAGAGAGGGAAACTGCATTTTTGGGCGAAAGGAACTCCCTACAGAGTCTCCTATGTCCTTCACTCAACTCCAAAAGTACAACCATCCATGACTAGCCCACCTTTCCATGGAAGAAATTCATTTAGTAAGAAAGGGAAGAAGAAAAAAGGAGGAGGAAAGGAAAATCAAAGAGAAGCAAAGTTAGAAGGGGAATCAAAGAAGGTTGAAATAAAAGAGCTTTGAAGGACTGAAAATTGAGCACTTGAAGATAGAACAAAAAAAAAAAAACAAGTTTAGGTTTCTTTTCAAATGATTCTATTGTTATTCCTTTCCATGCACAAAGTATAATTGGAATGCATAAATTAATTCCAAAGTTTGTGCATGATTCAAATGTTTGAAATCAAGTTGGAAATATAGTTGAAGTTTATGCTAATTCATGCATGCAAATAAATCAAAGTATGAATTATGCATGTTTTTTAGC
The DNA here is from genome assembly GCF_029873635.1 of Malania oleifera. Lineage (NCBI taxonomy): Eukaryota > Viridiplantae > Streptophyta > Magnoliopsida > Santalales > Ximeniaceae > Malania > Malania oleifera. Next base: position 82,053,434 of record NC_080422.1, on the reverse strand, counting down.
ATTGAATAAAGTGCATGTGTGTTTCTAATGCATGAGAGGCACAATTCAAGAAATCATGATGCAATTAGGGTTATTGGAATCAATTAGTATTTCATTCTTAGAGTTTAGAAATGGATTGAATTAAGAGATTAAAGTTGTGGAAATTGAAAAAAAATGGTAAAGGCATGAAAACTCAGAGGAGCAATAAGAAATTTTAGAGGACAAGTAAAAAGCTAAGAGAGAGAGAGAGAGAGAGAGAGAGAGATAGAGATAAAGGATATGTTAGGGATTGATACTAGAAGACATACTTTATGTAATCGGTTTTAGTATTTATTAATAACTTTAGTTATCCCATTTTAATGAGAATCTTTGTGAGTAATGTTTTCCTGACATTATTTTTAATGATTATGCATGTGTGTCTTTTATTCTATATAGTAGGTGATCTAGTGTGTAGAGTACGGCTTATGCACAGAAGATTAGATCATCAGTTCTTATAGATTATAAGTTTATTGTTTACAATCTTAAATGAAATTGGACACGCCATTGGTAGGACTGTAGTATAAGGTTTTAATAAGTCTGTCCTGACTATTGGGAATGGTACAGTTCCAACTCTTTGTGCTAGTACACTTTGTGTATATTGAATAGGACCGTCTTGGGGTAATTGTTTTTATACTGACTATATAAACAATTAATACCTCATGGTTATTATGAGTACTTATGCTCTTAATCCTGATATGATTATTCGACACGTACATATAGTGTATATTACTTTGATTCATAGAAGAGTGAGATTCTTTATGGGTCAATAAACTTAGTAAGTTGGGTGATGACGTTATGTGTATGGTGAACATTAATTATTGATGGAATTCACGTCCCAGTATCAAGATTGATGATACCCCTTGAGGAAACTTATAAGTTTTGATTGTGTCAAACCCTATAGGTGGATTTTGAATCTGGCACATCAAATAAGTTAAGTGGAAGATCTTAGGGAATTAATATGTCAATTGATTAAATTGTCAGTAATTTAATTTAATAGATGTGTATCTGTAATCTTTATGTGGGGAGATAAATAAACATTTAATAATAGAAGCTCGAAATTTAATTTCGAATATGACGGGGAGTGCAGTTATAATTCTTTAGTGGTATGAATTATAATTAACGTAATTAAGGATGAATCTGGTTCGGATTAGGATATGGGAAACCTTAGTCATATTTACCTAGAGGTCCCTGCTGTATCATATATACACGCGCTCCACTCAGCAGCTAGGGTAAGACGAGCGAACTCTCACAGAGATAGACATTTTCGTGAGAGAAGAAAACCCTAGCAACCGCCTAAGAACCCACTCTCTCAAGAGCAAAGCAAGTTCAAGGAATATAGTAGAAAATTCGTGGTCGTCTTCAAGAGCTCGTTTTCGTACTTGTAGATTCAGAATCAAACCATACAGATCTCGCAGGTATAATCCTAATCACGTAATTAGGGTTTGCATGATCAAATTAAATTTTTTTTGGTTATCCGTATACACTGTAGCTGGATCTTAGGGCTATTCTACAAGTCCTTTTAGGATAGAGACTTAAAATTTAGAGGAACTAAAAACAACAAAGACTACAAAGAAAGAAGAAAAACATATGACATAACAAAGGGGAGAGAGAGGAATATAGGTATAGTGACTCGGAAATTTTATTCAGCGGAAGACCTCAAATATATTTACCAGAGTACTAAAAACCTTTTATTATAACAATATCTCAAATATCAAATATTATCATTCATAAAATTATAAAATATTAAAAAATACAACTAATATAAGATCTATTCTAAATAACTCTTATTATCCTACCCACGCTTCCGCTACACTACTCTGATTTTGGCTATACTCCTCAAGGTATCTGAAATGTTTGAAAATAATTGGGTGAGACACCTTTCAGTAAGTATGAACTAGATTATTATCAGAGTGTGGTTAAAATGAGCTGTAGTATAAAAATGCATTTAATAATTCTATTCTAATAAAAATCGCATTTGCAAATATTTAATTTAATAATTTAACTCTTAAACCCGCATTCGTAAAACAGTGGACCACATATAAACAAATATATGTAATTTCCTCCAAATCATAATTTTAAGCCTATCATATGATCATAATTACATAAATACACAAATATGTACAAAGAACTCCTTTTTGACGATGTCATGTTTAACCCCTATAACCGAGTTGTGCGGTCCAAAGACTGAACTTAACTAATTCGCCACCAACCAACCAGACTAAATCAAAAGTTTATGTCTGTAAGGTCAGTTTGCTTGTCACATCCTCATACTCATTCTCATACTCAGGTCAAAATGGCTATCCACTGCCAACACTTCCATAACACTGTGGCTGCACTAATATTTATCTATAACTACGACCATCAAGGTTCTTAAAACATATAATAAAATTTATGTAATTAAACCACATAATAATCTAAACATTTCCCCAACATCAAATTTATAATCAAATGACATAAATATTTTCAATAAATCACATAATAAGCATACAACCGCAAATATCCCAAATTTGCTTAATTATGCAAAAATATAAAATTAATTCATGCCACACAATTTATCAAATGAATATAATTTTAACAAATTATCATAGAAAATGTATAATAATCCACCTATTTAATTTAATACCAATATAATCATAAAACCCGATATAATCAAATCCCCACAATACAATTTAACTCAAGCATAAGGATATAATTAAATTAATGTAATCAATTTAATTTAGGAATATATTTCAAATAAACTCTAACAAAATCTAGTCCATTTACCCTAGCCCTAGAGTGGTGCCTACGATATGCGGATGATGAAATCTCTCTAGTTAAATCCTTGGAGAGCGGAGCTGGGACTAGAGAATGATGTTCATTTTTCAATTCAACCAAGAAATGGCAAAGAAATTGAATAAGAGAGAGAGAGAGAGAGAGAGAGAGAGAGAGAGAGAGAGAGAGAGAGAGAGAGAGAGAAAGAGATTGATAAGAGAGAATGGAGAGAAAGGGAGAGAACATGAGGGGGGATTAAATTTGAAGTCTCTAGGAATGTTTAACATATATATATACATGTACCACCCCGAACCTGCCAAGTAGGGCCCAAGGTGCTATATGTTCCATTCACCTATCTTTGATAGCATAAATATCATCCAAGCAGTGGAATATAATTAAACATCCTCAACTATAACACCAGAGTACTATATTACACATCTAAAAAGGAATTTTCGTCTGTTCATATTACATAACTAGAATTTTAAAACAACATAAGCTTAAAGACTTTAAAGATCTTACAAGCGCTCACACTACACTACGCTAACCAACCCTGCCCTGAGCTCAGTAAGCCTGATCATGCGATGGTCCTAAAAAATGAGTTGTATATTGGGGTGAGACACTTCTCAGTAAAGACGAATAAAATATTATCAGTGTGTGGCTATCATGAGTTTTAGTGTATGCACAATAAGACCGTTTGTTAATCAACAACAACTAAGAAGACATATGCAAACTATACTCACACATACATAGTCATTCATAAGCAAGAGTTCTCGAGGATTGGGGAGATTACAAGTCCATAACATGTAATGCCCCTTTGCTCTGATATCGTTTGTGACTTTGCCCTTTTATTTGGGTGTGACTACAACTGATACTTATCAGGGCACTCACCTTACTCAGCAAGCCCTCAGGCGGATAGTCTTACCTTGCCATAGTCATTCATGCATTTTAATTCACATACATGTACACGACAGCACATCCACATTTACCATACATTCAATCCACATTCATGCACTCACACCCATAATTGAAAATGCACATTTACTTCACAACCTGTGGTTTTCAAGGCATCCCTCCCCATGGTTCCCCCCACGTTCTTACTTCACACACTTCCATAGTCACAACACACACAACTCTATTCATAGTAAAACAGTAAAATGACCTCCTCATGCCTGCCAACGTCTTACCCCTATATAAATGACAATATAACGACCTCCTCAAGTCTTACCAATGTTATATTGCGATTTATAACAGGTACAATATAACGAAATCCTCACTCATGCCAATGTTATATTGCAATTTACATGAATAACAGTATATCAAATCGGTTAAACACACCACAACAATCACAACCAGTTTATTATAAAGAGTTAATCTCATGCCACACGATTTACGCATTAAACCATAATTTAATAAACTTAGATGGTAAACCCTACTCACTTTGATCCTTTATAAAACACGTATAACGATTCAAAACCAATAATTTATTCTAATTAGAATGTTCAGAAAATCCATTACTATAACCCTGTGTTCATATACTTTAGTTTAATCGGTTAGTTTTGGAAGTAACAACCGTTTACATAACCCTAAGCTCAATTACTCCTTTTAAAATGGATAGGTTTTGAAACAAAAGCGGTATTCATATACATAAACCTATATACTCCATTTTAACTGGTACACTTTACAAAAGAACCGACATAATTTATTCCCCTTACATGTTTTCCTGAAAACGGCCCGAAACGAACGTGAAAGCAAAATCCTAGCTTTCCGAAACTCGCTGATGAACGGGAACCTTTGAGCCGGGAGGAGGGAGAGAGGATTGGAGATCATGTGAGAGTGATCTGGGAGGCTTAGGAAAGAGAGACACGAAAGAGAGAGCCAAAAATCTGAAACCCTAGCTTTTTAGAGAGAGGGGAAATCTATTTTTCTAAAACAAATGAGCTCACCTCTATTTATAGAATTGGTTTTCCGTATGAAACCAATGACGATTTTCCTAAAACCATTGACAGTTTGGCCTGTGCCAAACCCAAATCCCCCGTGTACTGCTCTCGGTAGTTTGGACTTGTAGGAAAACTGTCGACGATTTGGTCCTTTCCCAAACTATTTTCTTCCTTTTCTTTTTCTTTCCCTTCTCTTTTATTTATTTATCCTATTTTCTTGGTTTGAGTTACTACATTCTCCCCTCACAAAAATTTCGTTCTCAAAATTTGTTAACCGCTCATTTCACATAACTCTGACATTAATTAGTCAACCTCATATCACATATTTCAATATACTTCCACAAGTACAAATAAGTACGTTACTCTAAAATCAACTAAACAATTACTTGCCTCAAAATGTAAACACATTACTTGTTGTTGCGCCACAAGCAATATTTGCATCAGTCGAGGTAAGTGTGTAAACACGAGCCTGGCTACCTTAGGGTACCTGATTGTTCCTTCGGTTTTGATCAGAAGTGGGTGCATTGTTTGACAACCCACGACAATCTCGATCTATGTGGTTGTACGCTGCACCTAAAACACACAGTATTACCCCGATAGCCTCGATTATCCAACCCTTGCCTCTGGCCTCCAGTATTACCATCTCTCCTCCATGAACTCTAGCTAGCATTAGCATGAAAACTGGGAGGCATGGTGTTGACCTTATTGGTCACGCCCGGTTTTGATTATGACAAATACTCATTGTATCTAATGAGCATTTGAGGTTTTGTGCAGGAACTAAGGATGAAAAGATCAAAATGTGCACAAAGCAAGAAAAGCTTGAAGACAAAATTCTATTCATTGTAATATATTTATATTGGTCTGTAATAGTAAGTAGGTATTTGGTTTGTAATAAGCTCACACACATCACATTCATGATTTATTTTGTAAGCTCAAACCGAACCATGAATGAGAAAGGACCTTAGAAAGACTTCGGTCGACCGACACCGGACTTTTTTGGTGTCTTCAAATTGGACCCCAAGTGACCTTAGGACACACACATATACACATATGTTTGTTAGGCACTTGAATAGGACTTGTTTGGGTCAATACGGGACCGAAATGCACACTTGGTGCACTTTCGGTCGACCAGGCCAACTCAGTTGGCTTTGGCCTGGTCGACCGAACCGGCCCTGGGTCAACAGTTTGACGAAGGCCTGGTCGACCGAACTTCACAGTTCATTTCTTGCTGGTCGACCAAACGACCTCAGAGTCAACATTTTGACGTCTCGGTCGACCGACCACTTTTGTACTCCAACTACCTGGTCGACCGGAGGGTCCTCGGGAGAATTCCCAGCGGTCTGGTCGACAGAACCATGCTGTTCAGAAAGGCCCAATCGACCGAACCTCAGAAATTTGGAAAATCGCCTTGCCTCGGTCGACCGACCTTTCAGTTCAAAAGTCTCCTAGTCAACTGAGCCATTTGAGTCCTGGTCGACCGAACCATTTCTGGTCGACCGGACCTCTCGGGTTGCCCTGATTTTTTACCGCAGTTAATATTTTTTAAACAGGGTTAAAATGCCTTAAACGTCATTAAACTTTTCTAATAATACCCAATAGGTCCCCAACGGTCATATTTCCTTCCATGGCTATATATAGGTGATCATTTGCAAAAATTAAGAGAGATTAGCCACTTTGATTAGGGAAGAATTCTTTGAAAAATAAAAACCCTATTCTACTCATTTTTGGTCCTTATTCACTCAAGCTTGCCTTCTATCATTGCCTACATCCTTTGTAAGTTGATTGAGTGCTAGTCTAAATAAGTTTGCTCTCCCACTCTTGATTGATTGATTCAGTTTTTACGATAGCTAAACCTAAGTGTTCTTAGGGGGCTTTTTCTAATAAGCCTATCCTAAGAAGACTTGGTAAAGCTCCTGAGTATTGCACTTATGTTGCAATTTCTTAGGAAGCTTGTATTTGTCTTTGGGTTGCAAAATCATTTTCAAAACATACTCAAATATCTTGTGTGATTTACATTGATATATTTGTGAAAAGATATTTATGTTTTTGATTGTGATCTTTGTTGCAATATTCACTCACTCATATATTATTTACTGAATACAAAGATTACGCATCTTATGCAAACCGAGCATATACTTCATGTTAATACTCACATGCTTGAAATATCCTGCTGATTGAAATACTTGAGACTAGACATCTTTGTGTAAGCTTGTTTATTCAACACATCTTCTGATACAAAGATCATTTGTTTGACACTCTCACGTACGCATTACACTGATAGAACATAGATGAGAGTTGAACCATCTAGACCACATTGAGCTCACATTATTAAATCATCAGTGGTGTATGTAATATTGGGCGCATTTGGGTACATATCTGCTTTACTTGAAAGCACAATCACTATACCATTTGGTTGTAATTCACTTCTGTCGTATTTCCAGGCACGGGCCTAAAGAGGGAGACTAGCCTTGGAATAGTCCCATATTAGCTTAGACCCGGTTAGGAAAACTAGGTGCGTCGTCCTGTTAAGGCGTGTAGGTTGAGGTCAGCCCCGCTAATTGACCTGGTTAAGGTTGAGGTCAGCCCTGTGTTAATTTGACCCGGTTGTAATCGGTGCCGCTCCACCCTTAAGTGAGCCTTTAGTGGAATCCTTCGGCTTACGAGTTAGAGGCGGGGACGTAGGCACAGTTGGCCGAACCCCGATAACATATCGTGTGTTCATTTACATTTCAGCATGTTATATTTATCGCACATGTATGTTATGGGTGAATGATGCGTATGACTTAATTTCCACTTTATATTTATCTACTCATTTGGAAATTGAATAGACTGACCCTAGGTTGTGTATATACTGCAGTTTATCTGGTTTAACCTAGGCGATAAATTTTAAATTCCAATTCACCCCCCCTTTTGGGAATACACCAATTCTAACACATGGATCTCTTCCTTTGATTTGATAGTTCTAAACTTCCCTACAGGCTTTTCTCCAATAATGTGGCATTATCCACCAAGTCCGAGAAGTTTTGGACCTGAAACACCACCACCTGCTCATTAATTCTCTGACGCAGGTCTTTCTCAAACCTTCTTGCCTTCCTTGCCTCATATGGGATTATGTACGGGGTGAAGCGTGACAGCCCGACAAACTTGGCCACATACTCTCTGACGGTCAAGCTCCCCTGGGTCAGACTGGTAAAGTCCTTCGCCTTATCTGTTCTGGTGGAAGAGGGGAAATACCAGTCAAAGAATAGTTCCTTGAATTGGTCCCATGTCAACGCCACTAGTTCTAACCTCTGTTCCTCGAGCAACTTCATAGAAAGCCACCAACGTTTCACCTCTCTTGTCATTTTAAACGTGGCATAGAGGACCTTCTACTCATCAGTGCAACGAAGGACCATTAGTATTTCCTCGTTTTCTTGGACCCATTTCTCTGCAGTTATTGGGTCAGGTCCCCCAGCAAAAGCAGGATGGTCCAGGTGGATAAACTATTTAATCGAACAGTCCTGGTCTGCAAGTGGGCAGTTCTGTTCCCTAGGGTTCCTCCTAATCTCTTCCCTAACCTACCGAGCTAAACCTCACAGCAAAGTGGAGGTATCAATGTCATCCTCGCTGGAAGCCCCCAAGTTGTTGCTCCCACCCGCATCGACAGTCTTATCTCTGGGATCTATTTTGAAGATATGATATAAATGGATTTAGAATTCCAATATTGTAACCTAATCGATGCAAGTATTGAACTAAAATCCAATATACATCCAAGTTCTTAATTTAAGGACTGGTATCACTGCTCAAAAACAAAATCATCTATGGTTAGCGGTGGTTTTTCTAAAACCATTGACTACTTCATAAGAATCACAGAAAGCGGTCAACGTACTTCCGCTTCCAGGAAACGAGCCAAAATCCTAAACCTCTCAACACGTAACCTACCCATTTCCTACCCTTATCGTCATTCATTCCTATACTCTGGTATTACTCATTCCTAAATTCTGTAGAACTTGACAACTGAAAGCTCTGATACCACTTGTAATGACCCGAAAACACCAACTAGGGCCTAGGGTGTAATGTGTTCCATTCACCTATCTTTGATACATAATTATCATCCAAGCAGCGGAATATAATTTAACATCCTCAAATATAACACTAGAGTACTATATTACACATCCAAAAAGGAATTTTCGTCCGTCCATATTACATAACTAGGATTTTCAAACAACATAACCTTAAAGACTTTAAAGATCTTACAAGCACTTACACTACACTATGCTAACCAACCCTGCCCTAAGCTCGCTAAGCCCGATCATGCGATGGTCCTGAAAAATGAGTTGTATTTTGGGGTGAGACACTTCTCAGTAAGGATGAATAAACTATTATCAGTATGTGGTTATCATAAGTTTTAGTGTATACAAAATAAGATCGTTTGTTAATCAACAACAACTGAGAAGACACATGCAAACTATACTCACACATATATAATCATTCATAAGCAAGAGTTCCCAAGGATTGGGGAGATTGCAAGCCCATAACATGTAACGCCCCTATGCTCCGATACTATTTGTAACTTTACAATTTTTATTTGGGTGTGACTACAACTGATACTTATCAGGGCACTCGCCTTACTCAGCAAGCCCTCGGGCGGATAGTCTTACCTTGCCATAGTCATTAATGCATTTTAATTCACATACATGTACACCACAACACATTCACATTTATCATACATTCAATCCACATTTATGCACTCACACCCATAATTGAAAATGCACATTTACTTCATAACCTGTGGTTCTCAAGGCATCTCTCCCCATCGTTCCCCCCTATGTTCTTACTTTACACACTTCCACAGTCACAACACACACAACCCTATTCATAGTAAATCAGTAAAACAACCTCCTCATGCCTGCCAACATCTTACCCCTATATAAATGACAATATAACGACCTCCTCAAGTCTTGCCAACAGAATATTGCGATTTATAGCAGGTACAATATAACAAAATCTTCACTCCTTCCAACATTATATTACAATTTACATGAATAACAATATATCAAATCGGTTAAACACACCACAGCAATCACAACCAGTTTATTATAAAGAGTTAATCTCATGCCACATGATTTAAACATTAAACCATAATTTAATAAACTAAGATGGTCAACCATACTCACTTTGATCCTTTATAAACCACGTATAACGATTCAAAACCAATAATTTATTCCGATTAGAACGTTCAGAAATTCGATTACTAAACCCTATATTCATATACTTTAGTTTAATCGGTTAGTTTGGGAAATAACAGCCGTTTACATAACCCTAAACTCAATTACTCCTTTTAAAATGGATAGGTTTAGAAACAAAAGAGGTATTCATATACATAAACCTATATACTCCATTTTAATCGGTAGACTTTACAAAAGAACCAACATAATTTATTCCCCTTACTTATTTTCCAAAAAACGGCCCGAAACGAATGGGAAAGCAAAACCCTAGCTTTCCGAAACTCACCGATGAACGGGAACCTTTGAGTCGAGAGGAGGGAGAGAGGATCGAAAAGCATGTAAGAGTGATCTGGGAGGCTTAGGAGAGAGAGACACGAAAGAGAGAGCCAAAAATTTGAAACCGTAGCTTTTTAGAGAGAGAGGAAATTTATTTTTCTAAAACAAATGAGCTCATCTCTATTTATAGAATTGCTATCCCACACGAAACTGTGAAACCATCAACGATTAGGCCTGTGCCAAACCCAAATCCCCCGTGTACTGCTCTCGGTAGTTTGGACTTGCAGGAAAACCTTGGGACTCCTCGAACCATCGATGGTTTGGTCCTTTCCCAAACCGTTTTCTTCCTTTTCTTTTTCTTTCTCTTCTCTTTTTTTTATTTATCCTATTTTCTTGGTTTGGGTTACTACAATATATATATATATATATATATATATATATGTAATATTATTATATTATATTATAGTACTTAATTAATAATATTAATTAATTAATTATTAATTATTTAATTATTTAGGATTATTCCACTAATCTTGAATATATAGTTTTGGGGTCATTACAATAGGAGCGGGAATTATTGAAGAAAGAGATTGAAATCTTGAGAAAGAAAGAGAATTTGAAAGTGAGATAGAAAATTGAAAATTACAAAGAGAAAGCTAAATAGTAGAATGGAAAAAAAAAAAAAAAAAACTACGAGTAGAATCAAGAAAATAGAGTGAAAATGGAGGAAACACACAAGAATATTAAGAAGAAATGGGAGAGAGAAAATGAGGAGAGACGAAAAAGAATTTGCCAAAAAAACACATCACTGGAGCTCAAGTAGGACTAGTGGTGGCCGACAAAAGGGCCAATGGTGCTTTGGCAATAGGTGGTGGCATAGCCTAGGGTGCAGCAATGAGATGGCAGACACAACCAACCCCTCTACTGTTCGTAAATGGAGAGAGAGTAGTTGGTTCGATCTTTGACATGTGGCACATGCCACATGTCAATATTTGGTTTGGCTACCTTTCTTTTTGTTTAAGTTATCATCTATTTGCAGTTGATATGCGTCGAGTTGACTCGGTTTGGCCAAGTTGACCCGATTTGATCGAGTTGATCTATTTTGACTTGATTTGATTGAATTGACCCATTTGACCCTTTATTTTTAAAATTTTTTTTAAATAATAAAAATTCATTTTAATTAAAGAAAAAAAAGTATATATAATTTTGTAATCATAAAAAACCTGAAAATGATGAAAAATTCACGAAGAATTTTAGGGAGTTTTAATGTTACATATTTTTAAAAAACTTTTAAAATAAATGACTTTTTTATAAAAAAATAAAGCTTTGGAAAATAAATTATAGTGCATAATTTGATAAAAGTATTAAAAAGTTAACTGAAATGTAGAAAATTAAATAAAAAATTTGTAAGCTTTTAAATTTGAGAAATTACAAAAAACTAATAAAATTAAGAATCATAAATAAATATAAAAAATTGAGGAAACCACTTTTAAAATCACAAAAAATTAATTAAAAATTGCACAAAATTACCAAAAATGGAGAAACTACGGAAAATATTTAGGACATTTCTTAAACATGTTTGACCATTTCTCAATGCATTTTAAGCTTTGGTGGCTTTTTATTACACGATTGAGTGTCTTTTCTTGATGTTTGATTAAATATGTGTGTGCGTGCACGTTCCCCTTTGATGAGACATTATCTATTCAAGGTATGTGGACTTCACTTATAGCCAAAGGATAGTACATCTAATAGTATCACTGAGTTTGCCCGATGAATCTATTAAACCTTTTGATTTTGTGTGCTTGCTCTACACTTTTTACAATTAGCATCTTTTTTATGCTAATTAATAGATTTTGCTTATTTTAAATAAAATGGAAAAACTAAAAGTATTAATTAGTTTAATTTGAAAACAATCTTAAGTTAATTAGGTATTGTTTGATAAACGAGTGTATAAGAGGTGTTAGTATCTTTCCCTCATATAAATATACTCCCAAACTAAATTCTGGTGATGCAGACCTTGACTACTGATTTCTTTGACCTTAGTTTTGACTTGCAGATCAATTAATCAACAGTAATTAGACGATCTAACCACACCTAAATAAATAAATGTTTAGTGGCGACTCCTCAAGCTTTTTTACCTCAGTTCTCAGTCACCATTCTTCCTGCATATTACGTATGCTTTGACATATTTTTTATTTTTATTTTTAGGATTGTCCCCATATATTACCCTATGTTTTGACATATTTTTTGTTTTTGGGATAGCCATCCCTCTGTGTGGAGGTGTCTTTAGCATGTGTTGACAAGGGAAAAAAGAGAGAGATATTTTCCTCCTTTTTTAAAGTGTAAATGTCTTTAAATTGTTTAAAATAATCGACTACTTTTTCACACATGGTTGTAGAACAGCTTTGCCTTTTCCACGTGGTAGTGTAACCGTTGGATTAAGCGGTTGGGTGAACCGGCAAATTAAGCGGGCAATTGGGTGAGTAAATTAGTATCAATATCTAACTTAATTAAGTGGGGTTTGAATAAAACAATCATTGAGATTGTTGGATAATTTTCTTTTTCGATTTGTTTGGTAATTTATTTCATAAAATCATATTGAAGTAGTTGAATTAATTATTTAGTAAATGAAGTAGAAAATATAATTATTTTTAGGAGTGACAAAATAGGTTAATAGGCTGGATTCGGACGGGTCATAAATAGGTCGGGATTAAATGGGTTCGGATTCAGATTGACCCATTTATTAAAGTGTGACTATTATGTAAATCTAAACCCACCAGTTTAATGGTCATTTGTTTTAAAAAATATAATTTATTTATTTTAAAAAAATTTAAAATTTGATATAAAATGACATATTTTTTTTAAAAAAAATACTCATTCATTTTATTTTTAAATGGGTGACCCGACCCGAACCCGACTAATCCTTTTAATAAATGGGTTGGGTCCTTGGTTGATCCATTTATAATGAGTCAGCTTGTATTAAACTCAAATTTAGTTTAAATGGGTGGGTGAGTTACGCATCACCCATTGGATTTCGATCCGTTTTGCCACCCCTAACTATTCTTAAAACGTATTTATCAAAATTGGACAAAAGTCACATTTAAAAATGTATTTTTTCATATGAATTTAAATATAAAAACATAACTATTCTAAATATTAATTCTTAAACAAATTAACTAATCGATGAATTATTTGTCAATAAATTGTTGAATTAAATAATTTGTAATAAATTAGGTGAATAATCAACTGAAAAAATTGTAATTCATATTCAACTAATCCAACATGTGGATTAGATATGAGTTGGTTAAGATGAATCCGATTCAATTTGGATGAAATGAATTTTTATTCATTTTACTTGATCTATTACAATGTGATAAAGTCCTCACTCTTCTTATTTAATATTAAAAGAAAGGGTTTTAGTAAAAAATAATATTTATTGTCAGCACTTAGAAATAAGGTGTCACAATCCTATATCAGATTTGTATATCTAAAATTTCTTGAGTTTATAAAGATATTTCGAATCTCAACTATTTAAGACACATTCGTAAGGCCAGAGGACCAAAATAGATAATTCCTCATCGAAATTGAACCCAAATTATTACATTTGATATTAGAGTCATTCTAAAGACACAATCATGTAAGACCGTGCACAAGATATAAATATTATCATTTAGGGCTATATACAAGACACTCTCATAAGAGTATAAGAGATTGAATAAAGGAAAAAATATATCACAATAACATATCATATGTATACTAAAAAATATTAAATTTATAAAATAGTTTGTAATCTAATTATTTAGACATATTTTATATAATAAACAATGAAATGAGTGGGTCAAAACTAATTTAGAATTATGCCAAGACCCTTGTATCTTAAACAGTTGGCCCAAGGCTGAAAGAAATTATAGAAGGGAGCTCTCCATTTACGTGTTTGTTTATCTAATTTTTTAATGTTAGATATATAGTAAATTAGTTTTATATTTATTAATATAAAAAAATTTATTTTTCATAAGTATATTTTTTAAAAAAATGAATTTATTTTTTAAAGAGTTGGAAACCACTCACATAGCTGTCCCGTCCAAAGTTTATTAATACTTCCACTTAGTGCAGAAGAATATCATGGAAATAAAAAAACACTTGAGATTGACATAATAATTAATAAAATACCTCATGTATTAAATTAAATAAAAAAAAAATAAACTCATTAGTTAAATTAACTAAATATATCTTATATAAGTGGTAACTTAGAAATTTTAAAAAATAAATTGAGGGAAGTCCACAATCATTTATCCAAGGCTGAGGCCCTAAGCCTTTTTATATATATGTATATATATATTCACGGCTAAGACCAGGCCTAAATGCATTCCGCCTGTCCAGAATTTCTACCTAAGCTCAACCACCGCTTACCGCCCCAGCACAGCAACTTGGCTCGGTGCCCCTGCCACGTGTGCGAAGCTCGAAATGACACCTCCTTCACATCTTTCTCGAGTTCGTATACACTTGTCATTGACTTTCCACGTGTCACTACGCCTTGAACCGCAATCATACTGGAAGTAACAACGCGTCCATGCGCCCTTCCCTCACTTTCTCTCTTGCTCCGTTTGAGGGGATGGATCAGGTGGGGACAGCGCACAGTGACAAAGGTACGAATGCCCACAAGTGGCAAAAGATCACAAGAAAAATAGAAAATGGATTTCCAGTCTTCCATAAATGGAGCAACCCAAAGACCAAAACACAAAATCCCAAATCTCAAATCCAAACCCTCTCCCTCTCTCTCTCTCTCTCTCTAGCTCCGTTTCACACACACTCTCTCTCTGCTCAATTTTCGGTGTCATGGAAGGAGTGGCGGTGCCTGTGAAAAAGGAGATTATCGTGGTGCCTGATTACGCCGGCCGTACTGGCGGCAGTGATGTTGTCGATATCGGCAGC
This sequence comes from Malania oleifera, assembly GCF_029873635.1. Lineage (NCBI taxonomy): Eukaryota > Viridiplantae > Streptophyta > Magnoliopsida > Santalales > Ximeniaceae > Malania > Malania oleifera. Next base: position 82,038,313 of record NC_080422.1, on the reverse strand, counting down.
GGTGGCGGAGACGGTGGAACCGGTAGTGGGTCGTCGTCGTCTTCGTCTTCGCCGGCGCTGGTGTTGCCGAGGCCCGTGGAGGGGTTGCACGAGCTCGGTCCGCCGCCGTTCCTGACAAAGACGTTCGACATAGTTGAGGACCCGGAGACGGACCAGATCGTGTCATGGGGTGTCAGCGGCCGGAACAGTTTCGTCGTCTGGGACGCGCACGAGTTCGCCAGCACTCTGCTTCCCAGATTCTTCAAGCACAGCAACTTCTCCAGCTTCATTCGCCAGCTCAACACTTACGTGAGTACTTTCGTTTTTTTTTTTTTTTTTTTCAGTAATTTTCACTGATTCCCTCTGCTTGTAATCTGAGCCCTTCAGAGTTAATATATTTAAAGTTCATTAAATCTGAATCACAATTCGCGCAGTTGTATTTCAAACAGTGAGATGTATTTTTAACAGGGAGAGTGCGTCTAGGAGAGACGAGATACAACTTTTTGGAGAGAAATTCTGGATGATCTTGATATTGTTTGTTTTCTTGGATTTAAGGGGTGTTATATGGGGGATTACTTGCGTATGATAGCATTTTCATTTGTTTGTTTTGTGTGGGTTGATCTTCTATTGCTCAATTCATTGAAGAATAGGGGTTGATTGGAATGGGCTTGAGCATCCAATTAAAATTTTGAATTTGCGTGAATTTGAATAAAATATAGTACAAAACTATATTAATTTTCTTTTAAATTCACATAGATCTAAATCTAAATTTTGAAATTCATACTCCAAATAATATCCCATCCCATGGTAATTTGTGTTTGCTTAGATTTTGTTTAGTCATCACAAGAAAATTATGACAAGTTTTCTTCATAGCTTATATGACCTTCATACTTACCCTGTGGTTTGTAGCATAGATTTCAAGTTTTGAATTTAAATATGTGTGAATTTGAATAAAATACAGTACAAAATTTTGCAGTTTAAATCTAGAGCCGGAAATTCATGTTGTTCAAACACTATAATATATCACTTGTGATAATTTTTTGTGATAACTTTTTTGGGAAGAAATTTTTTTTGTTTGTTTATAATATATGGATCTCAATCCTGTTGTCTTCTGAATTTGTGCTTTAAGGATTGCTGTTGTTTGTATTTGTCAAAATCAGAAAGTTAAATTTGCTATAAATTGTGTTCTTGAAGTGGATGTGTATATATATGTTTTGAAAGGTGAAGTAGATATGTATTTATGGTACATGTCCCCATTAAAAACGGAAAAACATGCTCAGTTTCTTGCATTCGGATTAATTCTTTTAAGATACCATAAGTGCACTGTGGTGTGGAGGCAAACATGACGAGTTCATCCCAAATACATAGAAATGGTCATAGAGCCTTGAATAAAAGTAGTAATGTCACGCTTCAACTTGAAAATTCTAGAATTGTTGCTTTGAGATAAATGATTCTCAAGATCCAATCATACATCATGGGGCATTCATGATAGATCAGACATTGAACAATGGATTTATCAATGGAGTTAGGATCCATGATAAGATCATATCACTGTAACGTTCTCACAATTAAGTTTCTACTGAGGATGACATTGGTTTGGGAAGGGTACCATTAACGAAACCAAACTTATTTTTGGCATTCAAGGCCATTTTCGTGGCCTTCTTCCAATTAGGATAATTGTCACCATTGAGATGGGTAGAGACTAAATTGTCACCATTGAGATGGGTAGAGACTAGGATGACACCTGGGTGATTGTCGGAATGGAGAAAATATAAAGAAGACACATCCAGAGTTGATGGAGATGTTGGGTTGGAGGAGAAGACCTCCAGAGATGAGATGTTGGATATAATTGCAGAAAAAAAAAATTCAAACGGTGTTGAAAAAAAAATATACGTAGAGAATGTGGTATCAAGCTTTGATACCATGTCAAAGTTAAAGAATGACTCTTTTCTATATCAAATATTCAACGTTACAGTTTGTATATAATACATGAAAAAGAGAATAAGATTCCAAGAATAATTCTAAGAATAATGCATAAATATTTGCTCTAATAACTTTACAATAAGCTATAGATGGAAGGTGAATATATTTCTCTTATAGTAATTTTGGGGTTTATTACATCTGGGTTTGTTTAAATGACTTTTATTGCATCTGTGTGTTTCTTGTAGCTGGATTTTAGGGTCTTAGGGTGTGAATCTGGTGGCTGCAGGGCTTCAGAAAGATCCACACGGAGCGATGGGAGTTTGCAAATGAAGGATTTCAGAAGGGGAAAAAGCATTTGCTGAAGAACATCAAGAGGAAAGTACAACACAATACGCAGCAACAAGGAGCAAAAACAACCTGTGTTGAACCATCCAAAGCTGGTCTGGAAGCCGAGCTTGAGAGATTGAAGAACGACCAGAACATATTGAAAATAGAAATCCTGAAACTGAGGCAGCAACAGAAGAGCTCACAGAACCAGCTCTCCGTCTTCGAACATCGCATACAATGCACCGAGTGCAAACATTGGCAAACATGTGTTTTCCTCTCCAAAGCAGCTAAGAATCCTTTCTTTGTCCAACAATTAATCCAGCAGAAGAAACAGAAAAGACAATTGGGCGGCATTGAAGTTGGAATGAAGGCAGATTGGTTGTGACAGAGAGTAGTGAAATTTCTGCAGAGCTCAATTTAAGAAACAAAGATCAGGAAGAAGACCCAACTGTTGAATCCAGAAGGCAGACTTTGTTCTCCTCTACCATGGATGATGAATCGGGCAACTCTGTTCAGGACAAGAGCGTTGGTGCATTTTCTGAGAAGAGCTACCCAGACTTGCTTTCTGTCAACTCTCTTATGTTGGAGAAATATCTAGATGAGTGTGAGAATGAAGCAGCTAATGCACTGGCTGGGAATCAATCAGAAGTGCTCGAGTTGGAAAACTTGATTCAGAAGCCCTTAGATTGGGCTGTAAGAGATGCACTGTGGAGCAAATTAGTTACGTCGCATCCAGGCAATGATTTTTGAATGGTGAAAAACAATTGAACGGGCTCTAAGCTCGCAGCTTTAATTTTAAGCATTGGTTTGTTGTTTCGGCTTTCAATTTCCATTTTCAGAAAATTTTAAAGTAATTCCAAACAATCCTTGCCATTATTCATTTTTCATTTTCACTTTCTAGGATTCTATTTTTGGTCATCAGTTTTTGTTATATGGTTTTCATTTTCAGAAATTTCTCCAGTGATACCAAACGATTCTAAACATTGCACATTTCTCTGCAGTTCATATACATGATATTTTGGTTTTTGTGGTATGAGTAATGAATGTATTCTATGCTAAAAATCTAACTCAGTTCTTAACTTTCTTTTTTCTTGCAGCAGGAAGGAGTTGAAGATGCAGATAGATCAGTGGATGAGCATTTTGTTCCTTTCTAGAGAGACCCATGTTCATATCTATGAAGCTATTGTTCATTCTACCCATCCTCTTGTGAGGCTGTATGGTACACAGGCTAGGGCGCGGTTTCTCTTTACGTTCCTTTTTCCTCTATAATGTTATGCATTACCTTTTACTTTAGTGTTTGATTGAGGTCTTTCATATCTTTGATTTCTGCTTGTAAATCCAGTCTGTGCACCATTAGTTCAAGAATGTTGTAGTCATGGACTTTTCTATGTTTGTTGATTGTGAAGTTATTTTTTAACAATGAAATGTGTGTGTTATCCAGTGTTATATTAATTCTCTCCTCTAAATGGGATTTAAGGAAAATTATAAAAAAGTCGACTAGTAGGGAAAATGTATAAAGGAAAATATTTAGTTTATCATAAAATCATTGACGATTATTGCATAGCTTATTGACGGTTTTAGACAGAAATATTTTCAGATCGAAATCGTTGACAGTTTTGTTCTTTGCTGATATAATTGAGAATTTTTGTTTTTGAATATTGTGTTGCATATGTGGCTTATATTTAAGTGGAACACATGCACGGGGAAGGATAGTGATGCAAAGAACAAAGGAGGTTGGAGGAGGAAAATCGTCGATGGTTGCATCGATGGTCTGCTCCCAGTATCAAATCGTCAACGGTTTTCCTAAAATTGTCGATAGTTTTAATTATTCGCAGGATTCAGCTCTCATTATCTTTCCGTCAATGGTTTGCCTGAAACCATCGATGGTTTTGTTTAATTCACAGAATTTGAATCAGAAGATCAGTAGATTTGGGGTTTTGGAGGATTAGAGAATTCTTCAAATATCCATGTATTAAGTCATTGAGGATTTGTCTTCGTATTTCCAGCCTATTGGTCCTTCCAATTCAATTTTAAAAATAAAGTCAAATAAGATCGTCGACGATTTTCCTTCACTAGAGGAAATCATCGGTGTATCTACATCAAATCGTTGATGATTTTCTTCCTAATTGACTACTGGAAGAAACCATCGATGTAACTGTCGATGTACTCTGTAAATCGTCAATAGTTTTTCTTCAGTCTAACTTCTTTGTTTTCCTCAACTTGCTTTCTTTATATATGTGTTCCACTCGATATGAGTCACATATTTCAACAATCTCTACCTTGATGAATATACACCCTTTAGGAGAATAAGAAAATATAAACTCGTTTCTCCACCTAGGACAATGGGTTAGGACGCCTCTCATCTAGTATCTGGAGATGTTAATCAAGTCCAAGCAGTGCTTGAACTTGTTCGTGGTTGTTAACAGTGCATCATAACTCAATGAGAGTAATACCGTCGACAGTTTCAAACATAAAGCAATTCCAAAGCAAATTGTTGATGGTTTCATTTATCTGCTGCAGATTTAAATGATGAAGAATTGAGACAAATCATCATAATAAAAACTAAGGAGCGTCAAAGATCAAAAGTCAATTGTTTGAGGATCATATATGCTAACAAATCAGAGCTTATTAATTCAAAATGAGGATATATGACAACAAAGCATATCTTATTTTAAATTTCATGGGATTTATAATATATAATTTATTGTCTCCTTTCTCATGTAATCTTGTTAAATACCCATGCTTGTATCCTCCTTAAGCATGTAGTGTTCATGCTTCAGTTATTGGAATAAAAATGTCATTATTCTTCATGTTTTAGTTTTCTTTATGGTATCAGAGCCATTGTGAACACTATGTAAAAAAGGAGGGCTCTCTTCTAGTACCTGATCTAGGGCTCCTACAAACCCTAGGGCTTCCCTCCAACGTCATCGTGGTTCATTGCATGTCGCTGGAGATTGCCGTCGCTGCACGCCAGAAGGAGACTGCTGCCGTTGTCATCCACTTCGTCACTCATGCCTTCCTCTCCTCCGACGGTCAGTTCACTCACTCCAGCTCCTGGGATGGGGAGCTTCTCTTCGAGGATCTCGTTGTCGGCGTCACCACCAAGAGTCCTACCAGTTCCTCCTTAAATACACCGTCATTTCACAAGGTTAGTTCCAGAAGGGAACTGAGTCAGAATCTGCGTTTACATTGAGTCTTTGCTGAGCCAGATACGCAATCTTGACAGCAAGTTAGGGCTTCCTAGCACCGTCGCGGCTCGCAACACGCTATCGAAGATTTTCATCGTCGAATGCCAGAAGGAGACCGCTGTTGTCACACCGTCGCTGCACGCCGCCGAAGAAGGAGACCATTGCCATCGCAATAGTTCTGAATTAGGAGACCATCGCCATCGCAGCAGGTCCTAATTAGATGCCACTGCATGCTGCACACAAGTTTTTTTTATCTTCGAACGGTGAGTTCTTGCATGCCTCTAAGGAGAAGGAGGACCAAACAACACTTACAAATGCAGGTCATTCTCTTTCCCATCTAGAAAACGATAATTCTAATCTTCATATATTGCAGCCCAACCTGGTCGGCGTCGGCTCGTCAGTGCCTTGGGTGGTTGGGAAAGTTCGTTCCCCCTCCAATGGCCTCACCGTCGGCAGGGAAGGCTGTCTAGGCTGGTTCTAGAGTGCAGTCGTATGCACAAACCGTGAATAAAAAAGTGGAGATACCTGCGTTCAAAATTCCTATGAGATTGCCAGTTAATATCAATGGTGAATTGAGATTTATTTTCTCAAAAGCGAAGATGGCTAAGGTTGAGGAAGAGTTTTTTTTTTTGCATTAGTGATGAAATTTTTGAGGAATTGGTCATCTATTGATAAAATTCGGTTATTGATTATGAAAATGTGGGACTTGACGGAAATTCCAACGATCAGTGTTATGGATGATTTCCATGTGCTTATACACATGAAAAATGAACGTGATTTTGTGCGTAGGTGAGTAAGGGAAGGTAGAACTATGGAAGGCAATTCATTTCAGCTATTTAAGTGGACAAATGATTTTGATGACAAAAAGGAATCTTCATTGACTTCTCAATGGATTTTCTTATTGGGGTTACCAATGCATCTCTGCTGAGCAGATTTTCTTCAAATTATAGCAACTCGTTTTGGTCGTTATCTTGGGATCGATAATGCAACAATTAATTGTATGAGGGCCTCGGGGGCACGTATTTGCGTGGAAGTCGACCTGACGATGGAGCCAGTTAAGGAATTTCCTCTTGTTTTATTTCCGAAACATTGTATTTGGCAAGAGGCCAAATATGAAAAGATGAGTTTTTTCTACTCTAAATGCTGCCGTAAAGGAAATACATTGATTTTTTGTAGGGTAGGAGAGAAGCGAAGGGATGAGGGAAAATATAAAGAAAAAAGATATGAAAATCAAAGACGAATGACTGTGTAATGGAAACTAGTTCCGATGTGAATAAAGGGGCAAAGATGGTGGAGCAGGAAGCAGGACCTAGTAATGTGTCAATGACGAAGATGACCAAGGATAGGTGCCTTGTGATTCTGGAAATTCTTGTGACTCAAGAAAAAGAGGATTATGCAATTCAAAAATCCGATGTACTGTAGAGAGGCTTGGAAAATAATATGAATGAAGGTTCAACAAAAAGTGATGAAGAGGAGTGTGAGGAAGTTGGGTGTGATGATGATGCTTGAGTTTCATATGGTGAACCTATGTCTCAAGAGAAAGTGAATCATGCGGACAATATTAAACAAACTGAAAGTGGGAACCATGGTTTGCATTAGGGGGAATTGGCTCTGGGTTATTCATCTGAGAGGGAGGAAGGTGAAATTTTAGTGTTGAAGGGCAAAGAAAAAATGTATGAGTCTGATACATGGCAGGAATGGACTTCCGGAAACACCAAAATCGGAAAGGAAAAATCAGTTAGGAAATCTTAGAGGGTTCACATCCGACTGCATAAATTAAATTTATGATTGATATAATTTTTTTTTTTTTGGAATATTAGAGGGTTGGGCATGTCTAGACGTAGGATAAAGGCTGATAAATAAGGTTAATGTTGGTTTGTTTGCTATCTCAGAATCTTTCACGACTGAGGAGCGGATAGTAATACTGGTTAATTTTACGAATTATCACTATTTTATATCTAATGAAAATTAGAGCGGTAAATTATGGCTATTTTGGAAGGATATGAATGCATTTGAGGTGATTTCAATCACGACTCAAATGATCTTTAGGTGGTTCTTCAGGAACGGCCAAAGGATTTTGGTGAGTTTGTCTATGCCAAATGTTCTTATGTTGAAAGAAGGGAATTATGGCAGCAACTGGAGGCGTGCCAATCGGATTTTACTTGGTTGGTTCTGGGTGATTTTAATATTATTCGAATGGATGCGGAAAGAATTGGTGCAAATCCAATGCCACTCTTTGATTTATCAAACACAGGCCCTCGTATATCATGGTGCAATGGCCATGAAGGGGTGGCTCGTAGTTGGATTAAGCTTGATCGAGTTCTTATTAATAATGCTTTTTCCAACCTATATAGTTCGGCTAAATTCAAATATCTGAGTCGGAAGTCGTCCGATCATAGTCCTATGGTGGTTTATACGAATACGTCATTCTCTTTGTATGACCCTGCCCCATTTCGGTTCCTTAATATGTGGAGTTTGCATGATTTATTTTTTTCGTGCGTTAAAGATGCCTGGATCAAGAATGACTCGGCCTCAGGTCTTTTGAAACATGCTATTCATCTTAAGAGAACTAAAGTTGCTTTACGTGCATGGAATAAAAATGTCTTTGGGAGAGTGAGAGAAAACCTACAAGCTCTCGAGGAAAGGATGGAATCTCTAGAAAATCAACTGCAATTAGGTTTTTCTGAGGAGGTCGAAGCTGATTACTTGACTACTAAGTTGGAGATTCAGGTGTGGGAGAATAGGAAAGCATCTCGCCTAGGACAAATTGCAAAAAAAAAAAAAAAAAAAAGGTTGATTGAGGGGGATCAAAACTCTAAATTCTTCTATTCAGTTATCAATTAGAGGCGGAATAAGGATCGTATAGACCGTATGGTTTTGAACGACGGGAGGATATTAGATGGTATGGGAGGAATTCATAATGAAGCAACTGTTTATTTTTTTTATTTTTTATTTTTTTAGAATTTTCTCTTAGAGGTTTCAGTGGTTGAACCTTGTGATTTCTTAAAGTTAATTCAAAGGAATATTTCAAATGTTGATAATAATTTTCTCTGTGCTGATTCGATGGAAGAAGAAGTTAAAAGGCCAGTGTTCTCTATTCCCAGAGAAAGCAATTTAGGGCCAGATGGGTTTGACTCTGAATTTTATATTTCTTGCTGAGACATTGTAAAAAAAAATTGTCTTGAATGCGACAAAGAATTTTTTTCAGGGAACTCCTCTTTCTATGTTCTTTTCCTCTTCGTTTATTGTTTTAATTTTAAAGGTGGACAATCCTTCTAGCTTTGATAAATTTCAGCCTATTAGTTTGTGCTCTGTGGCTTACAAAATTTTTTTTTTTTCCAGGATTATTATTTTTAAGCTATCTGAGATTGTTGATAAGTTGGTCTCGTATGAGCAAGGTGCTTTTAATCCCGAGTGTAGTATTTTTGAGAATATTACGCTTGCTTAGGAAATGGTTCATTCTTTGCACACAAAAATAGTTGGCGGCAATGTGATGGTCAAACTGGATATGGCTAAGACTTATAACAAAGTGAATTGGAATTTTCTTCTAGAGGTTCTTAAGGCTTTTGGCTTCTTTGAGAGGTTTTGCGTGCTCAGAAGAAATTGTGTGGAGTCCTTGTGGTTTTTTGTTATGATGAACATAACTTTTAAAGAATTTTTTCAATCGATTAGAGGCTTGAGGCAAGGGGATCCACTTTCTCCTTATTTATTCATCATAATGGAGGAAGTTTTGACAAGGTTGCTTAGGAAAAATTATGAGATGGGTCGTATTGGACAATTTAATCATCCAATTGGGACCCCTTTGGTTTTGCATTTGCTTTATGTAGATGATATTCTTATTTTTGGAAATGGTGGGAAAAGGTCCAATAGAAATTTGCTTTATACTCTGGATATGTATGAGAAGTGGTCGGGTCAAAAAATCAGCAAGACAAAGTCTGCATTATTCCTTTTGAAATGCATTACTCCTGCTCGGAAACGTGGTTTATTGAGAATCACGGGTTTTAGGGAAGGTAAATTCCTAGTTACGTATTTAGGTGCGCCTTTGGTTTCTGGAAAATTGTCTTCCAGGATCTTGGAGCCCTTGTGGAGGAGACTAGGAAGAAATTTGTAGGGTGGAAATTTAAGTTGCTCTCGTAAGGTAAAAGATTGATTTTATTAAGACATGTGTTGTCTAGCATGCCGATACATTTGATGTCGGTTATTAATGTTTTGTAGGTCACATTTTCTCGCATCAACTCTCTTCTTGCTAATAATTTATGGGGAGAGGTGAAAGGTAAAAGGAATATTCATTGGCACTCATGGGAGAAAATTTGTAAACCTATCTCGGAAGGGGGTATGAGTTTGAGAGATCTTAAAGAAGTCCAAAAATCGCTTTTCATGAAATTTGCCTTCATTCGGCTTACTTCTAACAATCTATGGTTAGGTTTTTTCAAAGCTAAATATTGTAGAAATGATCATTTATTAATAAGGAAGGGGATGCCAAATGACTCTCGGTTCTATAAATCAATGATGACCACCATTCCGGAAGTTATGGATAATGTTAAAATTTTAGTGAGAGGTGGGAACTCTTTTTTTTTTATTCGATAGGTGGCTTACATAAGTCCCTTTAGCTGTGCACACTGAAGATATTTCAAACAAGAAGCTGTGTATTAAGAATTGCTAGCTGAATAACAACTAGAACTCTGATTTATTAATAGAATTGGTTGGGGCCGACAGAACAATGGAAATCTTGCATAATGTGCCAGCTGGTAAAAGTGGTCAGGATATATTCATCTAGAAGCCTGCCCCTGATGGCAATTTCTCTACAAAAACGGCATGGGAGGTAGTGAGGAGTAAAAGTGATAATTTTGAGAGGAATGATTGGTTTTGGCATTCTCTATTGCGTAAAAGAATTTTAATGTGTTTATGGAAAGTTTGGTTTAGATGTTTGGCAGTAGATGATAAAATTCAGGCCAAAAGAATATAGATGGCTTTGGCTAGTGATTGTTGTGTGAAGAGAAGTTAGGAAAACACTGATTACATTCTTTCTTTAGGCGAGGTGGCTTCAGAGGTTTGGCATCGGACTAGTGTGGTGTTAGAGATTCCTTTCCAACGGTTCCTTCCCTAGAAAGTTAGAATTGCAAACTGGTTCTACTATGCTTGAAAATAATCTATTAAAGGTATTTTAGTCAGTTTGATTATGTGTTTGATTACATGGTGCATTTGGAATCAAAGATGCAAAGCAAGGATGGAATGAGTTTATATCAAAGTGCGGATCAGAAGTGGAGAAGTGTTCGATATTGGGTTAGATCTTTTACTGAGCTATAATTCTTTTCGAAAATTGAAGATATTAGACATTACGATTTTGAAAGAGTTTCAAATTTAGCATTAGAGAGTTTGCCCCAGACCTGGAAAAATTATTTCATGGGTTAAACTCCCAGTAGGGTGGATAAAACTTAATTGTGATGGGAGCTATAGGGGCAATCTGGGTACTTCAGGAGGTGGAGGAATTATTCGGGACTGCCATGACATGGTGAAAGTGGTCTTTTCAAGCTATTTTGGCAATGCTACGAACAATAGTTTGGAATTAAAAGAAATTCTGGAAGGAATTCGTTTATGTAAACAACTTCATTATTTTAATGCTATTATTAAAAGTGACTTGCAAATTGTTGTTGATTGGCTTCAGAAAGGTAGATGTACCTTGTGGTATTTTTGATATTTTTGGGAGGACCTCGTGGCGGAGATAGAAGGAGTGAACTTCGTGGTGATCCATCAATATAGGAAAGACAATAGTGCGGCTGATTTTATCGCTAAAGAAGAAGAAATGGGAAAGAATGTCATCTACGAAGAACAACATCTTTTACCACGTTCTCTGAAAGGTATCCTATGGATGGATAGATTGGGTCTCACTTCCTTTCATCATTAGTTCATCATCTCGATTTTTGTTTGGTTGGTTTAGATTTTTTTATTTTAGTCTATTTTATTATTTTTATTTTTGTTAGGTCTATTTAGATTTGTATCTTATTTAGCTTTGTTTGGATTTGTAGTCCTGTTTTGGTTGGTTGTTGGTGTTGTTTTTGGGAGGCCTTTAATTTTTTTATTTGTAATCTCCCAATGCTTGTCTTGTAACCACGATATTCTTTTTTCAAAAGTGAGGGTATATCAATAAATAATTAGGAGGTGCTATCCTTCTTTAATTAAAAAAGAACACTATGTGAAATTTTTTTTTTTTTTAAATAAAATATCCTAGCCCCTGTATTATCCATATCTTATGTTTTTTTTCAAAACTGTGTACACTACATCTCAATGCTATATCATAGCATGGTGGAAGTCTGACCATCTCCTTCAAGGGTGGATCGAACCTGTCGACACCATTTCTCAATTACATATGCAAAAGTCAACAACTGATTAACTACCTTCGAAAAGAAGGTCACACAACAATAGCAGAACATATTCGCACCTTCAAAGGCTGCTCTTCATTATTTTTCGCAACAAACTTTGCCTCTAGTCTTGCCAAAGTTTGCGGGAGGGTTTTAGTAATACATCACAGCTCAATGGGAGTAATACCATTGATGGTTACGTCGATGGTTTCAAACAAAAAGCAATTTCGAAGAAAACCTTTAATGGTTACATCAAATCGTTGACGGTTACATCAAACCGTCAATGGTTACATTTGTCCACTGTAGATTTAAATGATCAAGATCTGGGGAAAATCATCACAATAAAGACTAAAGATCCAAAGTCAATTGTCTGGGGATCATATATGCTAACAAATCCGAGCCTATTAATTCAAAAAGAGGATATATGGCAACAAAGCAAATCTTATCTCATATTTAATAGAATTTATAATATATCATTTATTATCTCCTTTATCATGTAATCTTGTTTAAATACTTGTGATTGTATCCTCCTTAAGCATGTAGTATTCACGGTTCATTTATTGGAATAAAAATACCATTGTTCTTTATGTTTCAATTTTTCTATAGTGGTAAGAGGCTTTGTCAACATGTCTGCTGCATTCTCAGAAGTGTGAACTTTCTCAAGCAATAGTTTATAGAAAGAAATCAATTCTCTAATCCTGTGAAATCTCATGTCTATGTTCTTGGTCCTCGCATGATACACCTTGTTCTTTGCCAAATAAATGACACTCTAACTATCATAATGCAGTTGGACTTCACCTTACCAAATACCCAGCTCCTTGACTAATCACGTAAGCCACAAAGCTTCCTTGGTAGCCTCAGCCACTGCCATATATTCTAAATCAGTAATAGATAGTGCAACTAGATACTCAACCGTGGACCTTCAACAAATAGGTCCCCCTCACAAGAGTGAATACATATCTTGTGGTAGAGCTCTTGTCATCCAAGTCCCCTGCATAGTTTGCATCCACATGTCCCACAACTAAAGGATGGCCCTGTTGTTTGCCAAACATGATGACATAGTCTGTAGTAGCCCTTAATTATCTAAAAATCCACTTGATTGCATCCCAATGCTATCGTTTCGGATTTGTAAGAAGCTTGCTCACCACATTGATAGCTTGTGCCAGATCCAGTCTTGTACAAATTGCAAACACCCCAATTTTAACCAGGCAACCTTGAGAAGACCCGATATGGTAAAATTTGACTTTAAGCCCTGAATAACCCTGATGTCAAGAGTCTGAAATTCAAAAATTGGGTATTGGTACCAGGTACGGTCAGTTAGTTTCTTGGTTTTCAAAAGTGATTTGTGTTGTTAAACCCATGTGTCCAAAATTCTTTTTGTTTTAGCATCAAACCAAATTTTGGGAATGAATTTTAGCTGCAAAATTAATCTCCTTTCTTAAGGATCATGAAATAGGGCACGTCCTGGTACCGTTCATTATTAATTGAGCTTTAACAATTTCAAATTTTTGTTTTTCAAAATTAGAGTCCCGGTTACTTTTCCATTCAAGTTTTGTGCAAAGTTTGAATCAAGTTTTTGGAGTCCTAGTTATGTCAAAGCAGACCTTCTATTTTAAGTTTGAGTTCTGATGTGATTTGGAAAAATCTTGAGTCTTTTTGATTCTGAACCTAGTAATCTTAGTTTTAGTCCCCATATTTCAAAATCAATCTTTTATTAGGCTAGACTTTGGTGAAATAAGTCCTATGCTCTCTTTTTGAAAAATAAATTCTATTAACTTTTAGTTGATTTCCCCTGAAATCTAAAATTGATTTTTCATTTTAAAATTGAGTTCGTTAAAATGTCAAGTCAGATCTTTAGCTCTTAAGTTGAGCCTTTCAAAAGCTTTGGAATGAGTCTTTAATGTTAGTGCTAATTTAATCAATTAGTTTCAAAATCAGGTGCTCTGCTTAAGACTTAAAGTCATTTTTACTTGAATGTTCAACTGTGAATTGGGACTAATGGTCAAAATTAAGAGCTCACATTTGATTATGTAGAGGAAGGGGGAGCACGTGCAGGAAGCGATACATGCATGCATACAAAGAAATAAAAAGGAATGGTACAAATGTATGTTGCAGTATAAAAGGGGTATGGGTACATCAACATATGTAAGATACAGCTGAAAATAAAGTGAAAAGAAAGTGAAAAGTGCAAAAAGAAAAATATAGGGAAATAAATGTTATCGGTACAAACACACGTTGTAGGAAAACAGCCCGGGGGTACATCAACATACAAGGGAAATACAAAAGCCAAAAAGAATACAGGAAATAAAATCCCAAGCTCGTATATCCTCAAGCGCCACTAGGAGCATCTCTCAAAGCCCTCCACTTCCGAGCTGCCACCTAGAACATACCAAGTCACCCACACACAAGAGTTGGGATCGGTTTGTTAGAAGAAAATTCGCAAATTAAAATAAAATACAAAACTAAATTCGTATAAGAGAAAAGGTAATTATTCCCTGCCATGTGGAGGGGACTTCTGTTAGAGGGGCATTATGGCGCCAATTGGACCCCCTAGGTCTCCTATAAATAGAAGCTCACACTGTAGCTGAAGGAGGACCACTAAGAACAGTAAGAAATCCTTGTTAAAATTGAGAGAAGTGAGAAAAAAAATTCAAAAAGTTAGAGGGGAGAGACTTTGACGAAGTGCAGAGCCAGTGAGAAGAGAAGAAGAAGAGAGCTGCAGAGAGAAGTTTTGTAGCACTCAGTACAGAGAGTAGAGAATCCATTTAGAAACTCAGAGCTTTAACAAGACACCCAGACAAACCTAGGAAGTTAGAAAAGAAGGCTGGAGGAGGAAACTAAGAGTGTAAAAATCTAAACTTCTACTCCTAACATTGTTCAATCTATGTGATAGTCGTGCAAGTATGAATGCAGGTACCTCCCTTCAGGTTTCATATTCACATGCAAACCCGAACTCAGAGCCTTCTTTGAATCTTGGTCTAGATCTCTTGATCTAGATCTGAACTCAATTTTGCTCTAAGCTTAAACCAGAAACTTGAACCAGTATCCAACCCTAACTTGAACCCAAATCGGGTTTCAAAACCCAAACCCTGTTTTGACCCAAAAATCGAACCTACTGTTTCCAAAACCCGAACATTGTCTTTACCAAATCCCCCATTAACGCGCAATACAAGCATGTTTCATAACCCGAGCCCAAATTTGACCCCCACTGAACCCAATTACATTTTGGAATCAGCCCAATTTCAAAAGTTAACCCCTATACCCACTTTAAAATTGATCCAAAGCCATGTGTTGAAAAGTTTTGACCAGGCCCATTAGAAAGAACTAAACCCACAACCTCTACTTCATCTTAAAAGCCCATATCTCATTTTAAATAAACCCACGACCCAAAACTTCTTTTAATAACTACATGCCCACTTCTAACCCACAACCTCCACTTCATTTTAAAACTTGCCCATTCTAATTTGTTAAAAAACCAACCAACTTTCTTTTTTTTTTTAAAAAAAAATAATCAACCTTTTCTAGATTTTTGAAAACTAGCCCATTTTTAAACCCAACTCAGAACCCATTTTTAGACAAACCCCCTAAGCCCATTTATGAAGAAGCCATGAGCCCAAGCCCCCCACTGACCTAACCCCTGTAGTTCCACTCGGGTGTACTTGGGTCTACACATCCACTAGGTTGACTCATGCGAGTCAACCCTGACACTCACTCACTGAGGTTGAGACGAATTCCCTCATTTTCAACCTCACACTACAACAAACTGGAAGCCCTAATTTTGATCTAAGACCTCAAATCACCTTAAAAATCAGTATCGACAATATTTAGATCATCGTAAAAATCAAAACACCAAATACCTAGATCTTCATCACGATTTCCAGATCACACATACATACCATGAATAGACACAAAAGCAAGAAAAGGAGAAAGGGGTACTTATCTGCTATTCGAGGCTCACTCAGAAAATGGCCCCATCGCGAACCTAGTGTAGACCCGTCTTGAGTCTTCAAGCAGAATCATTCGTTGATGTTGATGGTCCCCTATAGGGAGTCCTAGGGAGAAGTTTATTTCACCCATCATGCTCATTTCAAATTCGTTTTACATGCATTTGGCAAACCCATTGCACAGTTCATCATTTGTAACTCCAAGGATAATATCATCAACATATATTTGTACAAGGAGCTTGTAATCATTTTTAAATTGAATGGAAAGTGTATTGTCAATCTTTCCTCTGGTAAATCCATTTTCTAGAAAAAAAAGCACTAAGCCTCTCATACCAAGCTCTAGGAGCTTGTTTCAAGCCATACAAGGTTTTAGACAATTGATATACATGATTAGGATATTTATGGTTTTCAAATCCTGGTGGTTGTTTTACATAGACATCCTCATTTATATAGCCATTTAAAAAGGCACTTTTAACATCCATTTGATATAATTTAAAATCCTTAAAAGTGGCATATGCAAGTAACAAGTGAATGGCTTCCATCCTAGCCACAGGAGCATATGTTTCCTCAAAGTCTATTCCTTCCTCCTGATTATAACTCTAAGCTACTAACCTAGCTTTGTTTCTAGTCACTACTCCATTTTCATCCTTTTTTTTTTTTTATAAACCCATTTGGTTCCAATAATAGTGTGATCATCAGGTCTAGGAACTAGGATCCAAACTTTACTTCTTTCAAATTGATTTAACTCTTCCTATGTAGATAGTACCCATGATTCATCCTCTATAACTTCATTAATATTTTTAGGTTCTTCCTGAGATAAAAATGCAAAGTGACTAACCAGGTTTCTTAAGGAAGAACGTGTGGCAACTCCACGTGAGGGTTCACCTATGATTTGTTCCAAATGATGGTTCCTAATGAATTTCCAGTCTCTAGGTAGTTCCTGAACTTCAATTTTTGCTTTATTATCTTCAATTGATTTATCATTAATCTCTAAATTCTTATCTACATTATTTTCATTGGAGAGCTTCTTTAATCCTGATCTAATTTCATTTATCATTAATCTCTGAATTCTTATCTACATTATTTTCAATGGAGAGCTTCTCTAATCCTGATCTAATTTCAATATCTTCTTCATCCACTCCTTTAGAAAAAGGATTAGATTTATCAAAGACTACATGGATGGACTTAATAACGGTTAAGGTTCTTTTATTAAATACTCTATAAGACCTGCTGTCAAGTGAATAATCTAGAAAAATTCCTCCATCAGATTTTGAGTAAAACTTTCCTAGGTGCTCATTATCCCTAAGCACAAAGCATTTACAACCAAATATATGAAAATAAAAGATGTTTGGCCTATGGTCATTCCATAATTCATAGGGAGTTTTATTAAAAGAGTATCTGATTAAGACTCTGTTCATTATGTAGCAAGCAGTGCTTATTGCTTCGGCCCAGAAATATCTGGGTAATTTATGTTCATTGAGTATTGTTCTACCCATTTCTTGCAAGAACCTATTCTTTCTTTCAACAACACCATTTTGCTGTGGGGTCCTAGGTGCAGAGAAATTATGAGATATGCCCTTTAAGTCACAGTAGTTCTATATGCCTTCGTTTTTAAATTCAATTCCCCTATCACTCCTAATGTGTGTTATTTTGTATTCCTTTTCACTTTGGATTCTTCTACAAAGTCTAGTGAATTGTTCGCATGATTCATCTTTATGTGTAAGAAATAGTACCCATGTGAATCTAGAATAGTCATCTACAATTAGATATGCATACAATTTTCCTCCTAAACTCTGAACTTGATTAGGACCGAATAAGTTGAAGTGTAGCATTGAAGTGGCCTAGTAGTAGATATGATTTTCTTTGTCTTAAAACTAGATCTTGTTTGCTTACCCATTTGACATGCGTCACTAATTTTAGTTTTCACAAAAGATATTTTTGGTAAGCCTTTAACAAGATCCTTTTTCACAAGTTTTGATAGTAGATCCATGCTAGCATCCCATAGACGCTTATGCCACAACCAACTTGATTTATTTATAGCAGAAAAAAATGTTACATGTTGTGAAGCTAGGTTATCAAAACTAGTGGTGTAAACATTTTCGTGATGATTAGTGGTAAAAAGAATTTTGTTATCAGATTTATTTTCAACAATGCATTTGTCATTTTCAAAGGACACTCTATAACCTTTATCACACAATTGAGTTATACTCAATAGGTTATGTTTCAAACCATCAACTAATAAGACATTATCAATAACAATGGAAGGTTCCTTGCCAACCTTACCTACTCCAATGATTATGCCCTTTGCATTGTCCCCAAAGGTCACGAACCCTCCTTCCTTAGGAGCAATGGAAGTGAACTTGGCCTTGTCTCCAGTCATATGTCATGAACATCCGCTATCCATATACCACTTGTCCTCAGATGAGGACGACCTTAAGCACACTATTGACTCTATGAGTCCAATCCTATTTTGATAATGACAAATCACTTGGTATTTGATCTGTGCATTAAGATTGTGAATATGAATAATATTAAACATGCACGGAAGGCTAGAAAGTCATGGAAGCCATGAAGATTAAACTATATACATCTTGGCATAATCCATGGAACTAAAAGAGTAGAAGAATGAAGATGCAAGCAGCAAGTTCAAGATCGTCATGGGAATGGGTATTTTGAACTGAATGTAATTACATATTTCATAGGATTTAATTCGAAGCTCAAAATATATCCTAGACTGACCTTAGGACTCATGCATCTTATGAACATCTTTAGGGGATATTTATGGACTTAGAGATTTTTTAAAATCCCAAAAAATATTTTATAAAAGAGCAAAGAAAGAGAGCAAAAACAGATTTTTGAAACTAAAAAAAAATTTAGAAAATGTTATGTTCAGAAGACTGAACTCCCTGCCAAGAAGTCTGAAGTGTCAACTTCAGAAGACTGAAGTGTACGCTTAGTCATCTGAAGATTCAAGTTCAAAAGACCGAAGTTTAAGCTCAGTCATCTAAAGAATTTTTTCAGAAGACCGAAGATTAAGTTTAGTCATTTGAAGATTTATTGGAGAAACACTGAAACAGGCAAAAGCATACCAGAAGACTGAACCTTAACTTCAGTCGCCTGAACCCGCAACTTCAGAAGTCTGAACCCAAACTTCAAACGTCTGACCCTGTGTCCAAGTTAATTTTTTGAAGCTCTAAGGAACTTCAGTCGTCTGAGCTCTACTCCTTAGTCATCTAAACCTGTGGGAAGATTAAAATTTTAATCTTTAATGAGAGAACATGTGAGTTATTTTTTAATCAATTTGATCCAATGGTTAGGAATCATTCTAAGGGCCAGGTTACCTATATAATCAACATCTAAACCCTAGGGCCCCAACTTTTGGCATACGATTGAGTTTATGGAACGCTTAGCACAACTTGGGAGAACATTGAACACACTGCTGAATTCTTGCTTGGGATTTCAAAGCTTATACTTTAAATCTAAGCTAAGGCTACATTGATCTTCAAAAGGCACTCTTGTTATTATTGTGCATTCAACTTGGTATTGAGGTTTGGTAAATCGATTTGTTTATTAATACTTATTCTTAAAGAATTTTTCATCTCAAAATCTATTATTGAATATTATTTGAGAGATTGATCTTGAGTGTTCATATATACATATAGATTGTTTTGACAAGATACTACTTGAGAAAAGTTTTGTCATTGGTTAAATATTTTGATTCAAGTGTGTATTCAATTAAAGACTTGATATTTTCGATATTACAAAACCACTTGATTAAATATCCTTAGAGTTTATAACTACATATATTATTGTGAGATATTTTCTAAAAAAATTATATTAGGTTTTTCATCTTTGGAACTCATATCATATATATATACTCACATATTCATATACAAAGATCATATTGTGTCTTGGATATTTGGAATAAAACTTATGGATCTAAAACTTTATAATATTCAAGACAAAGTTTCCAATAAGATCACATTTGGTATTCTTGCATCTAGTAAGTTGAACTAAAACCCTAAGTTCTTCAAAACATTTAATTATATAATTATTTGGGGAGATTTGATCAAAGAGAAATTTTGGGAAGCATATCATTCATATAACAATTACATCATTACATACATACTGAGCTTCAAGTTTTATCATATGGATATGTGTTAGGTTTTCAATTGTACTCACTAGCTTTGTTAGAAGCAATATTGAGTTGTTTTACAGATTTGAAATTCTATATTGTAATCATGGTTTAGGTTGTGAATCAGGTAAGGAGGAAGTTGTGCCTCTTGTAAGTAGTGGATGTAAGGGAAGCTCCATTCTAGTTAAAAGAGCAGGGATTAGTGGAATCCTTGAGTGGGTTACTCAAGGCAAGGACGTAGGCTAGGTTGGCTAAACCTCGTAAAAACTGTGTTTGCCTTCTCTCTTCCTTTACTCCTTTTAATTTTTGCAATGCATTTCATTACTTATCTTGCATGTGTGTATGTTGAATAACCCCACATGCACTTGATAATTAATTGGGTAAAATAGGAATTCGTTGAGATAATAATTTGAAATAGTTTCAAAACCCAGCAATTAATTTGTTAAATATAAAAATAGGGATTAAGTGGTAAATAATATTAAAGGTTTTTTAAAATACCCAATTCACCCCCCTCTTGGGATTACATCTAAATTAACATTTAGTATCAGAGCGGGTTTACGTAGACTTAATTGTTCATTTTGTAAAAAAATCACATGGCACACATCAATGTAACTCCATTCAGTAAGGGACACTCGTCCACTAGACCACCTATTTTCTGCGGTGTAAATTACACCTGCTAGAAAAGAAGGACAAGTATATATATTTTAAATGTGGATTGGAAAGTGTGGAAATTGTTTCCAAGGGAAACCATGTCCCTATGAAAGTAGTTGATCAGGTTAATGTACCCAAAACTAAAGATGAGTATAGTGAAGAGGATTGGAAATCTGTGCAAATAAATGCTACGGCAATGAATTTGTTATTCTGTGCATTAGATGTAAATGAGTTTAATAGGGTAATAGCCTGTAACACAGCTAATGAGATTTGAAAAAAATTAGAAGTCACATATGACGGTACCAAGTAAGTGAAAGATAGTAGGATAGACATGCTCACTAGTGAGTATGAAGTATTTAAAATGACTACTGATGAAACTATTCAATCCATGTACACTAGATTCACACATATCATGAATTCTTTAAATGCTCTTGGTAAATCTTACCTTACTTATGAGTTGATCAGGAAAATACTCAAGGGATTACCACCAGTTTGGGAAGCAAAAGCTACTGCCATAGCAGAAGGGAGAAATCTCAAAGAGATGTCTGTTGATGAACTAATTGGATCGCTCATCACCTATGAGCTTGCAACAAATGAGAAGAAGAATGAGCAAATTAAAGTAAAGAAAGTTACAACACTTAAGGCATTATCTCACTACTCTAGTGAGGGAAGTGGTTTAGAATTGAATGATAACATGACACTCATCACTAAGAAATTTGGAGAGTTTATAAGAAAGAACAAGAAATACACTAGAAAATTCGAAGGCTCAAAAATAGAAAAGGGAGAGTCAAGCAGAAGGAAGCAAAAAGACGATCCTCCCATGTGTTATAAGTGTAAAGAATTTGGACACATCAAGTCAAATTGTCCCCAACTGAAGAAAGTGTCTAAGAAGAAGAAGAAGAAGAAGAAGAAGGCTCTAAAGGTGGGCTGGGACACACACAGTACCAGTAGTTCAGAATCTAAATCCAGTGATGATGAGATTGCGAATCTATGTCTGATGGCTTATGATGACCAAGAGGTACAATCTTTTTATTCTACTTCATCTTATTATTCAAGTGATTCATAAAATGAAAATAACATGCTTTCGTATGATGAATTGCATCCGCAATATTTGTATACCCTTAAAATGCTTGAGAAAATGAATAAGAAAAATTCTGGTTTGAAATTAAAATTGAAAGAATTTTCAAAGTTAGTTGAACATCAAAATGAATCTCATGCATCTCTTATGAAAGACAAGGATTTGAAAATTGAGTAGTTAGAAAAGAACTTGAAAGATAAATATAAGATTGTTTGTAAATTTACAGAAGGTAAAAATAATTTTGAAAAACTCCTAGGAACTTAAAGAAATTCCCTAGAGAAGGAAGGTTGTCGACTCTACGAGTCCAATCCGGTTTTGATAATGACAATTCACTTGGTATTTGATCTGTGCATTGAGATTGTGAACAGGAACTATATTTAGCATGCAGTAAAGGATAACAAGTCATGGAGGTCATAAAGAATAAAACATACACAACTTGGCAAATCCATGAAACTCAAAGAGTACAAGAATAAAGATGCAAGCACCAAGTTCAAGAGCGTCATGAGAATGGGTACTTAGAATTCATGTATTTACATTTTCATATGATTTAATTTGAGGCTCAACATATACCCAAGAATGACTTTAGGACTCATGCATTTCATAAACATCATTAGGAGACATTCATGGACTTAGAAATATTTTTAAAACCCCAGAAAGTATTTTTACAAAGGAGCCAAGAAAGAGAGCAAATAAGATTTTTAAATTAGAAAAAAAAAATTCAGAAAATGGGAACTTCAGTAGCGTGAAGTTAACCTCAATCGCTTGAAAAATTTCTTCAGGAGACCAAAAATTAAGTTCAGTAGCCTGAAAAATTAATGGTGAAATACAGAATCTAGCTGAGGCACTTGGTCGCCTGAACTTGGCACTTTAGGCGCCTAACTCGTCACTTCACGAGCCTGAACCCTACTTCAGTCGCCTGACCCTGTATCCAGGTTGATTTTTCGAAACACTAAGGAACTTCAGTCGCCTAGGCACTCGGCCTCAGTCGCCTGAACTTGCGAGAAAACTAAAAAAATTATTTTTTATTAAGAGAACTCGTGAGATATTTTTTAATCCAACGATCAAGATTGATTCTAAGGGTAAGACACCTATATATTGAACCTCTAAACCCTAGTGTGGTAGCTAAGAAAAACAAGAAGAGAAGAGAATATCTTCTTGAAAAGAGAATTGAAAAATTTGAACCTCTTAATATACGGTTGCTTGCACTTCAACTTACAATCATCAAGCTTGAGCAAATCAACTCAGAAAATCAAAGGGAATCTGTTTACACATCTTGATTTCAACTTGGTATTGAGGTTCGGTAAATTGGTTTAGTGTTTTTTAACAGTTTCTCATATCATCATCTGTTATTGAATATCGTTAGAGAGTTTGATCTTGAGTGTTCCTAACCATATAGAGATTTTTTTTTTTTGACAAGTTTGTTACTTGAGAAAGTTTTATTTTTCCATTAATATATATTTTTCAAAAAACTTCTCATTTCAAAATCTATAGTTGAAGTAGGTTGAGTAATATATAGTGAGTATACTTTCATATAGATTATTTAGATAATCTCACTACTTGATAAAGGGTTTCACCATTGGTTAAATAGATTTGATTCAAGTGTGTGTTCTGTTAAAGGATCTATATTTTAGATATTAAAACACTTGATTAAATATCCTTAGTACTCATAAATATATATTTTATTTAGGGATATTTTCTGAAAGATATTACATTTACATTTTTTTTTTTTGGATCTTTGGAATACATATCGTATATATATATTTGCATATTACAAAGATCGTGGGGTAATTGAATAGTTGGAAGAAAGATTTTTTATTTAGATCTTTACAACATTCGAGACATTTTGTTTAACAAGATCATATTTGATATTTGTGCATCTTGTCTTCGAGGCTATTACTTATATAAATATTTTGGAGGATTTGATAAAAGAGAATTTGCGTGTTGAAGCATATCATTCATAAACGATTGTATCGTTTCATATATTCTGAGCTTCAAGTTTTATCATATGATTATGTATTAGGAATTTGAATTGTACTCACTAGCTTTGTTAGAAGTAACATTAAGTGTTTTGCAGATTTGATTATATTGTAATCAAGGTTTGGGTTGTGAACCGGGTTTGAGGAGAGTGTTGTATCTCTTATAAGTAGCGAATTAGGAGGGGGTTGTACCTCTTATAAGCAGCAGATTGTAAGGGAAGCTCCGTCCCAATTTAAGGAGCAGTGATTATAGTGGAATCTTTGAATGGGTTGCTCAAGGCGAGGACATAGGTCGGGTTAGCTGAACCTCGTAAAAACTGTGTTTGCATTCTCTCTTCCCTTATCTCTTTACTTTCCGCACTACATTTCATTACTTACATTGCATGTATGTTTGTTGGATAATTTCACATGAACTTGATAAATAATTGGTTACATTTAGACATAGGTACTAAGTGATGAATAAGATTTCAAAGAATTTTTAAAATACCCAATTCACCCCCCTCTTGGGATTACACCTAAATTAACATTTGGTATCAGAGCGGGTTTACATAGACTTAACAGTTTATTTGTAACAAGATGACATGACACATATCGATGTAACTCCATTCGGTGAGGGACACTCATCTACTAGACCACCAATTTTCTGTGGTGTAAATTACACCTATTGGAAACGTAGGATGAGCATATACCTATTAAACGTAGATTTGAAGGTATGAAAAATAGTCACCAAGGGAAATCATGTTCCCATGAAAATAATTGAAAAGGTAAATGTTCCTAAAACTGAAGATGAATATACTGAAGAGGATTGGAAATCAGTGCAAATAAATGCTACTGCGGTGAACTTACTTTTCTATGCATTAATATAAATGAATTTAATAGGGTAATGACATGTAAATTGGAAATCAATGCAAATAAATGCTACTGCGGTGAACTTACTTTTCTATGCATTAATATAAATGAATTTAATAGGGTAATGACATGTAACTCAGTTAAAGAAATTTGGGAAAAATTAGAAGTTTCATATGAAGGCACTATGGAAGTAAAAGACAGTAGGATAGACATGCTCTCTGGTGAATATGAAACATTTAAAATGATAGCTGATGAATCTATACAATCCATGTACACTAGATTCACACACATCATAAATTCTTTAAATGCACTAAATCAGATGACAACATAACCTTGCTAACAAAGAAATTTGGGGAGTTCTTAAAGAAGAATAAGAAATTCAAAAAAAAAATTTAAACTCAAAATTAGAACGAAGAGAGTCAAGCATGAAGAAAAAGAAGGAAGATCCTCCAACATGCTACAACTGCAGAGAGGTTGGACACATCAAGCCTGAGTGTCCCAAGCTAGTGAAAGCCTCCAAGAAAAAGAAGAATGTGCTGAAAGTTGGTTGGGATACGCATAGCACAAGCTGTTCAAAATCTGAATCTAATGATGATGATATTGTCAATTTATGTCTAATGGCACATGATGACCTTGAGGTACAATCATCATTCTCATCATCTTCGTATTATTCTAGTGATTCTGAAAATGAAAATGACATGATTTCGTATGATGAACTAAAACAAGAATACCTATACTCTATTAAAATGTTTGAGAAGAAAACAAAGAAAATTTCTGAGTTGAAAAGTAAAGTTAAAGAAATTTCAAGTTTAGTTGAACGCAAAAATGAATCTCATGCATCTTTCTTAAAAGACAAAGATTTGAAAATTGAGGAGTTAGAAAAGAATTTGAAAGATAAATCTAAGATTATTTGCAAATTCACTGAAGGACAAAATAATTTTGAAAAGCTCCTAGGAAGTCAAAGAAATTCCCTAGAAAAGAAAGGTGTTGGTTTTAATGGGAAAGAAAATCTAAAACAAAGACATCTTTACATGAGATATTTTGTGAAAGAGTCAAAATCATATGTTTCAACTAAGGATTATCATAGAAATATTACATGCTTTAAATGTAAGAAGTTGGGTCACATAAAATTTGACCATCCTTTCAAAAATAAAGATGTCAAAATTAAGAAAGTATGGAGAGTCAAAGGAGAACATAGTACTAATCCCCTTGAACCCAAGAAAATCTAGGTACCAAAACTAGTTGTTTGATTATGTCTTTCTGATATGCTTAAGATCATCAACCTCAAAAGATAGATGGTATATGTATAGTGGATGTTCACGTCACATGACCGGGGATAAAGCAAAGTTCACATTCATCACACCAATGGATGAAAGATTTGTCACTTTTGAAGATAATGCTAAGGGAAGAATCACATGTGTAGGTAATGTTGGTAATGATTCATCTCTAATTATATATGATGTTTTACTGGTAGATGGTTTAAAGCACAACTTATTGAGTACAAGATAACTGTGTGATAAAGGTTACAAAGTGTCTTTTGAACATGACAAGTGCACTGTTGAATACAAAACTGATCATAAGATACTATTCACTGCTAAGCGTCAAGAAACATATATACCACAAGTTTTGATAACTTAACCTCACAGAGTGTGACATGCTTCTCCGCTATGAATGAAATTAGTTGGATTTGGCATAGGAGACTAGGACACGCAAATATGGATTTAATCTCAAAACTTGTTAAAAAAGAATTAGTTAAGGGACTGCCTAAGACTAAATTTGTGAAAGATAAAATCAGTGATGCATGCCAATTGGGAAAACAAGCAAGAATAAGTTTTAAGAAGAAGAAAGAAATCTCCACTACTAGGCCACTACAAATACTACACTTAGACTTATTTGGTCCAAACCCAATTCAGAGTTTAGGAGGAAAATCATATGCATTTGTCATAATTGATGATTTTTCAAGATATACATGGGTACTATTCTTAGGTCACAAAGATGAAGCATGTGAAAAATTCGTAAACCTGTGCAAGAAAATCCAAAATGAAAAGGGATATACCATCACTAAAATTCAAAGTGATAAGGGTAGAGAATTTAAAAATCAAGGCATGGAAGACTACTGCAATTCATTAGGAATAACTCATAATTTTTCGACCCCTATAACACCACAACAAAATGGCGTAGTTGAAAGGAAGAATAAGTCTATACAAGAAATGGCCAAAACTATACTCAATGAACATAAATTACCTAAGTATTTTTGGGCCGAGGCGGTGAATACCACCTACTATTTTCTAAATAGAGTTTTGATTAGACCATCTCTGAATAAGACCCCTTATGAGTTATGGAATGGACATAGACCAAACATGTCATATTTTCATGTCTTTGGCTATAAATGTTTTGTACTTAGAGACAATGAGCATCTAGGAAAATTTGATGTGAAATCAGATCAAGGTATCTTCATAGGGTATGCCTTAGATAGTAAAGCCTATAGAGTATATAACAAATGAACATTGACGGTTATAGAATCCATTCATGTTGTGTCCGATGAGTCAAATCCCTTCTCCAAAAGAGCAGATGAAGATAAAGTTGAGATAAACAAGGAATATGAGTCAAATCCCTTCTCCAAAAGAGCTGATGAAGATGAAGTTGAGATAAACAAGGAATTTTAGAAACTATCCAATGAAAATGATTCAGAAAATAAAAATGAAATTAAGGAACCATCCACTAAAACTAATCAAATTGAAAATGAGGTTATTGAACCACCTAGAGAATGGAAGTACATAAAAATCATCCCATTGATCAAATAATAGGTGAACCATTACATGGAGTAGCCACTCGATCCTCTCCTAGGAATATGATTAGTCATTTTGCATTTCTATCTCAAGAAGAACCTAAGAATGTGAGTGAAGCTATAGAGGATGAATCATGGGTGTTGTCCATGCAAGAAGAGCTAAACCAGTTTGAGAGAAACAAAGTATGGACATTAGTTCCTAGACCTGAGGATAAGTCAATCATTGGAACAAAATGGATATATAAGAATAAAAATGATGAACATACGATAGTTGTGAGAAATAAGGCAAGACTAGTAGCTCAGGGATATAACCAGGAAGAAGGTATAGATTTTGAAGAAACCTTCGCACCTGTAGCTAGAATGGAAGTCATTCGAATGCTTTTAGGATATGCAGCTTTTAAGGATTTCAAGTTATATCAAATGGATGTCAAGAGCACATTTTTAAATAGCTACGTGAGTGAAGAAGTGTATGTAGAACAACCCCCAGGTTTTGAAAACGATAAGAATTCAGATAAGGTGTATAGACTGACAAAAGTCATGTATGATTTAAAGTAAGCTCCTAGAGCTCGGTATGAAATGTTAAGCAGTTTTCTACTAGAAAATGGATTTATAAGAGGGAAGATAGATACAACTCTATTCATAAATACTAAGAAAGATGACATTCTCCTAATGCAAGTATATGTAGATGAGATCATATTTAGAGCTACAAATAAAGAATTGTGTAATGAATTTGGTAATACTATGCAAAATGAATTTGAGATGAGCATGATGAGTGAACTAAATTTCTTCTTAGGACTTCAGATCTAACAAGTGAAACATGGAATCTTTCTAAATCAATCGAAATACATTAGAGATCTACTCAAAAAGTTTAATATGGAAGATGGAAAAATACTAGGTACACCTATGAGCGCTTCATTGAAATTAGACAAGGATGAACAAGGTGTACTAGTAGATGTCAAGCTTTATCGTGGAATAATAGGTAGCATACTTTATCTAACTGCCAGCAGACCTGACATAATGTTTAGCATATGTTTATGCGCAA
Source organism: Malania oleifera (assembly GCF_029873635.1). Taxonomy (NCBI): domain Eukaryota; kingdom Viridiplantae; phylum Streptophyta; class Magnoliopsida; order Santalales; family Ximeniaceae; genus Malania; species Malania oleifera. The sequence continues at coordinate 82,010,074 of NC_080422.1, read as the reverse complement.
GATTTCAGGCTGCACCAAAAGAGTCACACTTTCTAGCTATTAAATGAATACTTAGATACCTGATAGGAACCATGGAAATTGGATTATGGTATCCTAAGTATACATCTTTTGAGATTATCAGCTATTCAGATGCTGATTTTGTGGGTAGCAAAGTAGATAGGAAGAGCACTAATGGTACTTGTCATTTCTTAGGACATTCCTTATTCTCTTGGTTTTCTAAGAAACAAAATTCAGTAGCTCTTTCCATAACTGAGGCTGAATACATAACAGTAGGTACTTGTTGTGCTCAAACACTATACATGAAGCAACAATTGCAGGATTTTGGATTAAGTTATGAAACAATTCCTATAAGATGTGATAATATGAGTTCAATAAACATCTCAAAGAATCCTATATTACATTCACGAACTAAATATATAGAGATAAGACATCATTTTCTTTACAATCATGTACAAAAAGGAGATGTGACACTAGTTTGTATGCACGGATGAACAATGGGTAGATATATTCATGAAACCACTTGTAGAAGATAGGTTTATCCAAATTAGGTGTGAATTAGGCTTGATGCATAATCAAGAGGTTGCCTAAAATTATATTAGATGACAATTCAGGGAGAGCAACGTCACTTAAGATTTAAACATTTGGTATCGTATTAATTAACATTTGGTATCCTCACATAATCTTTGAAATTTGGCACATTGTGCATGTGCATAATGCAATTTACATTCCACAACACAAATTTATGCTTTAGCAAAGGGGATGGTTGATGTAAAAAGGGGAGAAGTACTTTTTTTTTGGTTAAATCTGATAAATGAACACGTTTAAAACTTTAATATTTCAAACGGAAGAAGAACATAACGTTATGTACACTCATGCACTATTTTTTATATACACCTTTTTGTTGATGTTAAAAGAGGGAGAAAATTAAGGAGCAAAAATTTGTTGACAAAACTAATTGTGTAAAGGAGAAGAATAGCAAAAATTGTTGGCAATACTAGCTGTGTAATGGGGGAGAAATATCAGGTCATAAAAGAAGAATCTAAACAACTTGTGTATGAACATGAGCATTTCACTTGGAATCAGGCTAAACAACATTTGTATGAACATGAGCGTTTCACTTGGAATCAGGCTAAACAACGTGTGTATCAACATGAGCATATTTCATTTGACATGAGCATATTTCATTTATTGAATATTTGATGCATTAATTTAAGGGGAGCCTAGTTAGGCGTAACTCATTATATATTTTTGCCCGTGTATTTGTCGTCCTCAAAAAGGGGGAGATTGTTGACTCTATGAGTCCAATCTGGTTTTGATAATGAAAAATCACTTGGTATTTGATATGTGCTTTGAGATTGTGAACAGGAACTATATTTAGCATACACGGAAGGATAACAAGTCATGGAAGCCATAAAGAATAAAGCATACATAACTTTGCAAATCCATGAAATTCAAAGAGTACAAGAATGAAGATGCAAGTACAAAGTTCAAGAGTGTCATAGGAATGGGTACTTAGAACTCATGTATTTACATTTTCATATGATTTAATTTGAAGCTCAACATATACCCAAGAATGACTTTAGGACTCATGCATTTCATGAACATCATTAGGGGACATTCATGGACTTAGAAATATTTAACCCTGGAAAGTATTTTTACAAAGGATCTAAGAAAGAGAGCAAATAATATTTTTAAATTAGAAAGAAAATATTCAGAAAATGGGAACTTCAGTAGCGTGAAGTTAATCTCAGTCGCCTAAAGAATTTCTTCAGGAGACCAAAGATTAAGCTCAGTAGCCTGAAGAATTAATGGTGAAACACAGAATCTGGTTGAGGCACTTGGTCGCTTGAACTCATCACTTGAGGAGCCTAAACCCTACTTCAGTTGCCTGACCCTGTATCTAGGTCGAATTTTCGAAGCACTAAGGAACTTCAGTCGCCTAGGCACTCGACCTCAGTCGCCTGAACTTGCGGGAAAACTTAAAATTTTAATTTTTATTAAGAAAACTCGTGAGATATTTTTTAATCCAACGGTCAAGATTGATTCTAAGGGTAAGATACCTATATATTGAACTTCTAAACCCTAGTGTTGCAGTTAAGACAAATGAGAAGAGAAGAGAGCATCTTCTTGAAAAGAGAATTGAGAAACTTGAACCTCTTGATATACGATTGCCTGCACTCCAACTTACAATCATCAAGCTTGAGCAAATCAACTTAGAAAATCAAAGGAAATCTATTTACTCATCTTGATTTCAACTTGGTATTGAGGTTTGGTAAATCCGTTTAGTGTTTTTCAAGAGTTTCTCATATCATCATCTGTTATTGAATATCGTTAGAGAGTTTGATCTTGAGTGTTCCTAACCATATAGAGATTTTTTTTGACAAGTTTCTTAATTGAGAAAGTTTTATTTTGCCATTGATATATATTTTTCAAAGAACTTCTCATTTAAAGAGCTATAGTTGAAATAGGTGAGTAATAGATAGTGAGTATACTTTCATATAGATTATTTAGATAATCTCACTACTTGATAAAGGGTTTCACCATTGGTTAAATAGATTTGATTCAAGTGTGTATTCTGTTAAAAGATCTATATTTTAGAATATTAAAACACTTGATTAAATATCCTTGGTACTCATAAATATATATTTTATTTAGGGATATTTTATGAAAGATATTACCTTATTTTTTTTTTATCTAATACATATCGTATGTATATATATATATATTTGCATATTACAAAGATCATGGCGTAATTGAATAGTTGAAAGAAAGATTTTTGATTTGGATCTTTACAATATTTGAGACAAATTTTTTTAACAAGATCACATTTGATATTTGTGCATCTTGTCTTTGAGGCTATTACTCATACAATTATTTGGGAGGATTTGATAAAAGAGAATTTGCGTGTTGAAGCATATCATTCATAAACAATTGTATCATTTCATATATTTTGAACTTCAAGTTTCATCATAAGATTATGTATTAGGAATTTGAATTGTACTCACTAGCTTTGTTAGAAGCAACATTGAGTGTTTTGCCTATTTGATTATATTATAATCAAGGTTTGGGTTGTGAACCGAGTTTGAGGAGAGAGTTGTATCTCTTGTAAGCAGCGGATTAGGAGGGAGTTGTACCTCTTGTAAGTAGCGGATTATAAGGGAAGTTCCATCCCAATTTAAGGAGCAGAGATTATAGTGGAATCCTTGAGTGGGTTGCTTAAGGCAAAGACGTAGGTTGGGTTGGCTGAACCTCGTAAAAACTGTGTTTGCATTCTCTCTTCCCTTATCTCTTCACTTTTCGCACTACATTTCATCACTTACATTGCATGTATGTTTGTTGGATAATTTCACACGAATATGATAAGTAATTGGTTGCATTTAGACTTAGGGACTAAGTGGTGAATAAGATTTCAAAGAATTTTTAAAATACCCAATTCACCCCCTTCTTAAGATTACATCTAAATCAACAAAGGTCTAGGTTTTAATGGGAAGGAGAATCTAAACTAGAAACATCTCTATATGGGATATTTTGTAAGAGAGTCAGAATCGTATGTTCCAACTAAAGACTATCATAGAAATATTACATGTTTTAAATGTAAGAGGTTGGGTCACATAAAATTTGATTGTCCTTTAAAAAATAAAGATGTCAAGATTAAGAAAGTCTGGAAAGTCAAAGAAGAATCTAGTTCTAACACCCATTGACCCAAGAAAATCTGGGTACTAAAAGTAGTTATCAAATTATGTCCTGCAGATGTGCTTGAGATTGTCCTCCTCAAAGGACAAGTGGTATATGGATAGCGGATGCTCGCGACATATGACAGGAGATAAAGCTAAATTTGCATTTATCATATCCAAGGATGAAGGATTCATTACATTTTGGGATAGCTCAAAAGGTAAAATTATTGGAGTTGGTAAGGTTGGTAAGGAACTTTCTCTTGTCATTGCTAATGTGCTTTTAGTTGATGGATTGAAACATAACATATTGAGTATAAGTCAACTATGTGATAAAGGTTATAAAGTCTCATTTGAACATGACAAATGCACTGTAGAGAACAAATCTAAAAACAAAATATTGTTTACTGCTGATCGTCATGAAAATGTATACACCACTACCCTTGATAATCTTGCTTCTCAACATGTTACTTGTTTTTCTGCAATAAATGAGATTAGTTGGATTTGGAATAGGAGACTAGGACATGCAAACATGGACTTAATATCTAAACTTGTTAAGGAAGAATTAGTTAAGGGATTGCCTAAGACTAAATTCGTGAAAGATAAAATCAGTTATGCATGCCAACTGGGAAAACAAGTAAGAACGAGTTTTAAGAAGAAGAAAGTAATCTTTACTACTAGGCAACTTCAAATACTACACTTAGATCTATTTGGTCCAAACCCAATTCAGAGTTTAGGAGGAAAATCATATGCATTCGGCATCGTTGATGATTATTCACGATACACATGGGGTGCTATTTTTAGGTCATAAAGATGAAGCGTGTGAACAATTCATAAATCTGTGTATGAAAATTCAAAATGAAAAGGGTTCTACTGTCACTAAAATCCAAAGTGATAGGGGTGGAGAATTTAAAAATCAAAGTGATAGTTATGGTGCAACCCCAAAAGGGGGGGTGAATTGGGTATTTAAAAATTTGTTGCCTAGGTCTGCTGATTTTAACAACAATGTAATTTAGCCTAAGGTTAGTCTATGCAATCATCAAACACACATACATGTGCAGTAAATGTAAATTGCAGAAATGTAAAGAACACGTACGATATGTTATTGAGGTTCGGCCAACTGTGGCTACGTCCCTGCCTTGGCCACTGATTACGCGTCAAAACTGCATAATTGGGCACTTTGATCCGGTCTTTACGGCTTATATTTTTAATCAAGTGTCCAAATTTGTCCAATATTTTAATAAAGTGCCAAAATTATCATTCTTGAGTTTTATTGTGCAATTTATGAGTTTTTGATAATTTTTTATCGCAAGAAATTTCCCAGGAACCAAAACTGACACCTGTACATATTTCACACATAACTTTTCCGTTCGAACTCTGATCGAGGCGATTCAAATTTCTAAAGAAATAAGAAATGATTATATACAACTTTAGTGTTTTGAGTTTTGTGAGAAACTAGCTTTAGAAGGGTCAAATATTGCGGTGAACAAAGAGCAAAAATGTGACCCGGCCATGCAGGCCGAGTCGAGTCAAGTTGTCGGGTCGGGTTGGCTAAACCGAGTCTAGGGCTTCCCCCAATCTCTTTTAAATTCTTCTTCTTCTCTCCCTTCTTTCCTAGACAGCCCTGCAGGCTGCTCTCCTTCTTCCCCTTCTTCATCTCTTCTTCTTCTTCTTCTTCTTCTTCTTCTTCTTCTTCTTCTTCTTCTCCTTCTCCTTCTCTTTACCTTGCTTTATTCTCATCCTTTCTCTCTCTGTTTCTATTTTTTATTTTTCTTTCCCTAAGCCCAGCACCTCCACAGCCTCCCCTCTGCTGCAACTCCTGTTCCGGTCACTCCAGCACAACACCAGCTCGAGAGCCACACACAGCAGCTTCTCGGCAAGCCATATTGCAGCAATCTGAGCTTTCCTTTGCCCCAGCGCCCCGAGCGTTGTAGCAGCAACCAGCCAGCCTTGGAACCTACCTGTTCAGCAGCAATCCAGCTGCTGTTTTAGCCATCCAAGCAGCTCCACACAGCAACCCGAGCCTCTACAGCAGTCCACAACTCACGGCCAGCCTCCACAGCTCCATGGATCTCTCTCTCTCTCTCTCTCTCTCTCTCTCTCTCTCTCTCTCTCCCTCTCCTCTTATCTCTTTCTTCTTCCTTCTTTTTATTTTATGTTAAATGTTATTTCTTTTTAAACCATTGAAATTTTATTAAAGACTTGGTTCCCTTATTTTGTTTTATTTATTTATTTATTATTTATTTAGATGCTCATTTAAGTGTAGTTTCTCTTTAGTATTTAATTTTATTTAACTTAGGTATTTAATTAAACGAAGTTTGGGTTAGTTAGGATTGGTTCGATTAAAGTATTTTTCTCATGTTTTGGTATCTTTAAGTGTTAGGTTTGTTTTATTTTGATGTCTTTCGTTTTATTGATGCAATGAGCCACCATGGAATTAATTTAACCCAAAAAGTGTGTATTGTTAGCATGAGTGGCTAAGTTCGGTAATTCGGGTTGTGGGTCAATGTCATTTGTTTTCTATGGTTTATTAGTTCTCCTAAAAAATTATTGATAAACTTTTATTTGGTTGAACCCGAAAATTTAAGGTATCATTGATAAATCGCTAGCTCTTATTTCTTGTTTTGTTGTTGACGTTAGGCACATCAAAACTTTGATTTAATCTAGGATTTTCATCAACTAGTTTACATGACATTTGGTTGATGCTTAATGAGAGTTTTTATTTTCTTCCGTTTGGATGTGGCCAATTTACTCGATCTTTAGTAATAAAATTTCATCTTATTAATGCCTTGATTGGATTAACAAGAAGAGGAGTAAGGCCTAGGAAATTAGTAAACGGTGGAAGCAAACAAACGTTGAACCCGTAACCCGAGTGTTTGGTAAATTTGTTTAATTTCGGTTGCGTTATTAGATTTACATTTTTGGAAAATTGATAAAATTTCAGTTTCATTTTGATAGTTTACTCAAGCTTCTCTCACTTTGATTACTGTTTTCAAAATCGTAAAAGACCAAAAAGGATTTTCAAACCCCATTTTTCAGCAACAGGATTTCACTAAACTTGCATAAATACTTTGATACTCAGTGGTCCCTGTGCAATACGATCCTAGACTCATCCTTGATACAACTTGACACTTCTGCACTTGGAAGCACAAGTCAGAATGAGTCAGCCACACAAGCATAAGGATTACCACTAAAATGCTCTCTTAAATGGGTGGAGCGGTACCTATACAACCAGGTCAATTCAAGGGGCTGAACTCAATCGACAAGCCTTAACAGGATGGTGCACCTAGCTTTCCTAACCGAGTCTAAGCCAATCCGGGACTATTCCACAAGGCTAGTCTCCCTCATCAGGCCCGAGCCTGGAATACAACCAATGTGTATAAAAATGTTTGTACATGGAAATGCGCTTTAAGACAAGCAGATGTGTGAACCAATATAGCTCAGTCAATAATGCAAACACGAATGATATGTAAATATGCTCAGTACTCTAATGTGTGCTAAACACTCAATCACGTATATATTTTTAGTCCAGATCTAGAGTGTATATCTAAGTAAGATTTGAAACACACTATTTGAATATCACAAAATCAGATACGGGTTTCAAATATGCTAAGTAAGATAAATCAAACAAACTCAATAGGATCTTTCAATGTATAAAGCACAATGGAGTTGTTTGAAAGACTAGCTTTTTATAAAAGGATTTTTGCACACAAAATCTAGGTTTAGGTAACTTGCAACAATGATGCAAGAACCAGAACTCTCAATGTCTTTCCACACTAGATTTATCAAATGAAATCGGTGGAAGAACTTTAGGCTATACTCTCGAGTAAAATAAATTAATCAATATACCAAGAGAGAGTATTAGCTAGAGAAATTTAAGCACAATAGCCTTAAAGAAATACTCACAATGCTTAGAGAAAGAGAATGAGGAGTATGTGAGTGTTTTCAAGAAATATTTGGCTATCATAGGGTTTTTAGGGTTTTGCGAGTTGAGAGAATTTTTGCCCTAATTAAGTTTGCTAATCGTTGCTAATTAAGACAAATGAATTGATATATATAGGCAAGGAGGATTTTTTGACCGTTGGGGACACAATGGGTATAATTAGAATTGTCTAAAAGACCATTAAGAAAATTAACCAAGTTTATCCAATTTAAAAAATCAGTAAAAATTATTTTAACCCGCAAGATTCAGGTCGGCCTGAGGTTCGGGTGCCCGAACAGACACGTTCAAAAAATCAATTTTAAGAGGTTCGGGTGCCTGAGTTGAGGACCGGTTGGCTGAATCAACAGTAGCCAAATGTCCGAGGTTCGGGTGCCCAAAGTTGAGTTCGGTTAACCAAATCAGGCAGTTCGGTCGCCCAAGCCTCTATTTGAACGTAAATCGACGGTCACCTGAGTTGTTGAAAAGTGCTTTGAAGAGGATTCAAGTGCCCGATAAAGATACATTGAACAGTGGTTCGGTCGCAGAAGATAAGTCAACATGTTGACTTTGATCGGTCGCATGAGCCGCTTTACACGGCATGGGTTTGGTCGCTTGAACCCTCTCAACCTTTTCAATTTAAGTCCATATTTTAGCCAGTTCTAATTCCCCTGATATGAAGATGATAATGGGGACTTTTTGTGCATTTTCTTAGAGACCTAAGAACTTTTTGTCCTTAACGGAAAAATCCCCAAGGTCTGTGTAGGTACCTCAAGTCCAACTTTGGTCGTTTTGAGCATACCTACCTACCATGCATGATGCAAATTATTACAATCCATACACGTGCACAGTTCATAATAAATTACATCCCAGAATGAAGAGATAAACACATAAATACAAATACAGCACAAACATCTTCATTCTTCGACACGAACACCGCACGCCATCGTGATATGTCTTTCAGTCCAAATACACGTGCACAGTGAATCTGCATGCAATTCTTAGTACAACCATCAGTACCAAGAGTATTTGTCATAATCAAAATTAGGTGTGACCAATACCATCAACAATCTCCCCCTTTTTGATGATGACAAATACCTTATGCAAAAGTGGGTACAACCTAGAGAGGCTCTCCCTGACTTTATGCATAAAGATAATTAAAGTAAAAGGTAATAAGAGATGTAAGCATAATTAAGCATAGTATTACCCACTTTTGCCTCTTCTCCCTCTTTTGGCAACAGCAAAAAGGGTTAAGCACTAAAGTGCAAAGGCAAAGCACATCAATTAGATACAAGAAGTATATTGGGAAGATTAAAAAATTCGGCAGCATGCCGATTGAAAGTAGACTATTCCCAATCATAACTCTGTACCTAAGTGACCTGTTTGGAGTTATAATGAATTGTATATGGCATATTTTAATCAATTAACTCAAACAGAATATGCATCAAGGAAGTATAAGTAGCATGCAGCATGTTGACAATTTTGATGTTCTATACTCTCCCTAATGGATGATTATGCAAGGATGAAGATTAATCTTTCATTTGGTTTTCACTCATCCTTTCAAAAAATATTTTAAAGTTAATTTTATCATAATCATCTTTGGTTTCCAAAACAAACATGTATGCCCCTATGTGTGAGTTTGATACCAATCGTTATAACTACGTGATAGAGAAGATACCAATAGTTAAAACAATACCACTAGTTATAAGGACATATTGTTAGCTTTGAAATGAACATGATATCAATTATAAATTTATCAAGATTTACACATGGATACCAGTTGATATTATATTTTCCAAAAGATATAGCGGTAAATGCAAGATATATATATATATATATATATATATATATATATTTATTTATATATTTATTTTCTCAGAGACTAATGATTTTGAAATAGAGGACGCCCCATAAGAATATGCATTTTCTTTATAAATCAACTGGAGTAAAATTCACAAATTTTCTTAGAAACACACTCAAGTTTAAGGAGTTTAGCATTAAGAAAATGATATTAGGTTATGTGCAAAGGTTTTAAAACAAATTTTGGCAGCATCTGTCTAAAGATGTAAGCAATCCGTAAGAATCAGCCAGTATTCTAAATAAATACACACAACCAGCCCCAAGGAGTTTATTCAAACAACGCAAAGGAGACAAGTGTAAGAATTAAGATTTTAAGTATAGATCACATTTGCATATAACAAAGCACATCATCTTAATTATTTTGGGCAAATGTCTACAGAAAATTCGGCAGCATGCCGGCTGTAAACAAGACATTTCCCAAAATTAACTTGCACAAAAACGATTCTCAAACAGGCAGTATTTCAAGAGTAAGGCATGCGAGAACCTATAGTCTACCAACAGGCAATTCTCAACCACTGCATCTGCCATGCAAGAGGCTTTCTATACTAAGCATGTATTTCAACAAAATAATCATTTAAACACAAACACATGCAAATCAAGGTACTGCATATATATATATATATATATATATATATATATATATATCATAATCAAATAGCACAATCACCATATCGTAGTATTTGTGTGTGTGTGGTGAATGTGAAAGTAAAATAGGAACATATATATAAGTTGTTTTAAGTATAGGTAAAGACCAAATAAAAGAAATGTATCTGAATAAAATAACATAGATGATCAAATAAGGAGTTGTAGAATGATGGACTGGATCCTCATGAAGCACTCTTAGGTCTCTCTGTCGTCATGATCATCATCTCCCTCCTCCCCACTCAGCTCCATTTGGTCGTCCTCGTCGATATCCTCATCATTCATCTCTCGTAGTCGCTCACCAAGGATGTGGAAGTTAGCCCACACCTCGGATCGGAAATCAGTGAACTTGCTGTAAAGGGAGTCAAGTCTAGCCTGAGAAGAAGATACCTGCTCAGTCATGGAGACTCGAAACTCCTGAAATGAGGTGGAGAGATAGGTGATGGCTGTCATGATCTCAGCGGTAGATGGTATATGGGGTAGCTCCTTCGGGACCTCCTAAACTCCCAGCTCTCTCTCATGTGTAGTAGGGAACCACATGTTGCTAGTCAGCTTGTATCCCATCAACTTTAAGGTGGTGGAGTTGAAGACGTCAGATGGTCGTACTTTCTTGATGGTGGCAAGAGGTGACCTATTCAGCCTCTCCCTAACAAATATCCTAGATAAAATCCCACCGTATGGTAAAATGATCCTCTTTCCCACGGTTTTAGCAAACATCCACTGTAGGATCAATCTAGGCAGGTCTAGCTTCTTCTTGGTGAAGAGGCACCACATGACAAAGCAGTCCAAGTAGGACACTTGATCCCTCGATCTTGACTTAGGCAAAATATTATAGGAAATCAGGTGGTGTACCATCTTTGCCTCCAAAGTCAAGGATCTGTAGCTGGGGGTATGGGTAAAATCAGCTACAGGATGTGTCATGACCAAATTGACAAAAGTTCTCACAGTGAAGTCCTGCTCGGCTATCCAGGTGGAGGAAAAATAGGGGCAGATGAAGTCGCCACACTGGCTGTCAAAAGTCTCCGCCAGGTATGCATCATCAAAATGGATATCTGTCTCCAACACCCTGGTGTAGTAGCCCTGGCCATCTTAGGCAAGGTTGGCATAGAAGAGTCGAACGAGTAGTAGGTACATCTCCCTGGGCTGAAAGGTGATGAGCTCATACCATCCCTGATATTAAAACATGTCTAGAACATTGTTGAAGTGGGTTTGCATGAATTCGATATCGAGGATTTTTCCCAAAATGGGATCCTTCAGACGAAACATCCTCTCATATTTTATTCGTTGATCGGGTGTGGGAAACCACTAATCCAATGGAACACCTGTGACAACACGTCTCTCTTCTCTGGCCATGGAAATGAATCTAATAGAAGGCTGGGGGAAGGATGTGAGAGGAAACAAGGAAGGGTCTCAAGGAAATGGAAGAAAATGAACCATTTTTCATGGAGAACCATATATATCAGCGTAGTTCAGGCGCCTGAGCATTGGTTTGGTCGACCGAACAATCTTAATTACGAAGGGTCTCCGAGTCTGTTTGGTAGCCCAAAACAAGGTTCGGTTGGCTGAATTTCAAGCACCATTTTTGTATTTTCGATGGCCGCCTGAATAAATTTTAAATTGAATCAATCGGTCACCTGAAATCCTCAGTTTGGTAGCCCGAATATATTTGAACACGAAGATTCAGCTACTCGATATGTGGTCAACGGCTTGGTCAACCTTCTGATTCGGTCAACCGAAGTACAAATGTACTTAAAGGTTCGGTCACCCGAATTGGGTCTATTTGTTCTTATTTTATCTGTTTCTTGAAGCAAGAGACCCTATGGATTATCTGTAGGGGTTAGGATAATGAAATGACTTGAAGGTAAGATTAGGACAAAATTTTTGATTTTAATTCCAAACCTCAGAGCTGAACAATGGATTGAGTATGCTTAACGTAAGATGTTCATATTTGAGTAAGGGTTAAGCAATTTTGAGGTGCAAGGCACTCATGCCATGTCCATTTATGAGAGGATTTTTATTTAAATAGCCAATGACATATATTTAAACCAACAAGAATATTCATTTAGGCTAGATTGGTTTTATGCTTCATTTTACATATTGGCTTAATTCTCCAAGATGCTTGGTATGCTTTTGAATGGAGAATACACAAGATTTCATATTAATGAGCCCCAAGCCACTACCTAACCTTTTAGAGAATGCTGCACCCTACAACTAATCCTAACTACTAAGGAAGAGTTATATGATCATGTAATTCCTATTTGAGCAAGTCCTTCCTTTTCTTTCTTAACCACCCATACCATTTTTCTTCTTTTTGTCCTTGATGGGTTAGGAGTTGGTGATTCTTTAACTTTCCATACTTGTTTGGGTTTCACACCTTTTCTTTTAAATGGATTGTCAAATTTTGTGTGCCTCTTCTTTTTACATAAGATGCATGTGGTGTGAGTGTATGGACTAGAGGAGGTACTGACATAGTGTTTCGATTCTTTTACAAAGTACCCCATGTATAGGTTCTTTCTTTTCTTATTTTCAATCCCATTATAACATATACCTTCTTTATCTAAGGTCATCTTCTGTGCACCTAGCAGTTTATCAAAGTTTTCCTTGCCTCTAGTGAACATATAAATGATCTTACATTGGTCTTCTATTTTCTTTTCTGGATCTTGAATTTTTGAGTTTTCGAAATTTTTGCAAACATTCTGAAGTTTCAAGAGTTCTTTAAACAAATTGTTTGCTTTACTTTCAGGATCTGCAATCAAGTAATCTTCACTATCATCATTAGAAATTTTAGATTTCAAGATAGTTAACTCATTTTCTAATGATTCATTCTTGCTTTCTAGTCTATTGATTTTCAAAGAATTTTCTCTTTCAGTAAAAACTTTAGAGTCACATTCTTTTATGCATGCTTCATACTTGTTTTCCAAAATAGAGTATTTCTTATTACATTTAACAAGTAGCTTATGAGTCCTGAGATATTCAATTTGCAATTCCTCATAAGTAGGCATGCTTTCACTACCAATGCTATCATATGATTTAGTATCAGATGCAGTATTCAAATTAGCACATGAATCATGCTCATATTCATCTACTAAGACGAAAGGAACTGAAATAACCTCGTTATTGGTCAAAGCTACATAACACTGGTTACCTTCCTTAAGATCAGTGGAGCCTGAATCGCATTGAGAGATGACTCCCTTTTGCATGGACATACCATATCTCCATTCAAGTTTTTCTCAAATCTGCTTAGCACTACTACAAGCCATAACCTCACATAAAACATTAGAATCTAAAGCATGAAGTATAGTATTCATGGCATCAAAGTTTACGTGTACTAAGTCCCTATCATGATCATTCATCTCAAACTCAGATTTAGGAACATCAGTATACCCAATAGACTCCATAGGCACACAATCACTCTAATCAATGACTTTCCAAAATCTCTAATTTAGAGCTTTTAAATACACATTCATTCTAAATTTTCATATCGCATAATCAATACCACAGAATACAGGTGGGTGTGTTACTAATCTTCTCTCACAAGAAGGGGATGCACTAACACGAGCCATCATGATCTTTTACTAAATAACTTCTAAGTTTAAGTAACGAGGCTCTGAAACCAATTGATAGTTATGGTGCAACCCTAAGAGGGGGCGGGGGTGGGGGGGGGGGAGATGAATTGGGTTTTTAAAAATTTTTTGCTTAGGTCTTTTGATTTTAACAACAATGTAATTTAGCCTAGGGTTAGTCTATGCAATCATCAAACACACATACACGTGCAGTAAATGTAAATTGTGAAAATGTAAAGAACACACACGATATGTTATCGGGGTTCGGCCAACTGTGCCTACGTCGTCGCCTTAGCCACACCAGCAGAATGATTACCACTAAAATGCTCTCTTAAACGGGTGGAGCGGCACTTATACAACCAGGTTAATTTAAGGGGCTGAACTCAACTGACACGCCTTAACAGGATAGCGCACCCAGCTTTCCTAATCGGGTCTAAGCCAATCTGGGACTATTCCACTGGGCTATTCTCTCTCTTCAAGCCCAAGCCTAGAATACAACCAATGTGTATAAAAATGTTTGTACACGGAAATGCACTTCAACACAAGCAGATGTGTGCACCAATATAGCTCAGTCAATAATGCAAGCACGAATGATATGTAAATATGCTTAGTGCTTTAATGTGTGCTAAACATTCAATCATGTATATATTTTCAGTCCAGATCTAGAGTGTATATCTAAGTAAGATTTGAAACACACTATTTGAATATCACAAAATCGGATCAGGGTTTCAAGTATGCTAAGCAAGATAAATCAAACAAACTCAATGGGATCTTTCAATGTATAAAGCACAATGGAGTTGTTTGAAAGACTAGATTTTTATAAAAGGATTTTTGTACACAAAATCTAGGTTTAGGTAACTTGCAACAATGATACAAGAACCAGAACTCTCAATGTCTTTCCACACTAGATTTATCAAATAAAATCGGTGGAAGAACTTTAGGCTATACTCTCAAGTAAAATCAATTAATCAATATACCAAGAGAGAGTATTAGCTAGAGAAATTTAAGCACAATAGCCTTAAAGAAATACTCACAATGCTTGGAGAAAGAGAATGAGGAGTATGTGAGTGTTTTCAAGAAATATTTGGCTAATATAGGGTTTTTAGGGTTTTGAGAGTTGAGAAAATTTTTTCCCTAATCAAGTTTGCTATCCTTGCTATTTAAGACAAATGAACTGATATATATATATAGGCAAGGAGGATTTTTTGACCGTTGGGGACACAATGGGTATAATTAGAATTGTCTAAAAGACCATTAAGAAAATTAACCCAGTTTATCCCATTTTAAAAAATCTGTGTAGGTACCTGAAGGCCAACTATGGTCGTTTTGAGCATACCTACCTACCATGCATGATGCAAATTATTACAACCCATACACATGCACAATTCGTAATAAATTACATCCTAGAATGAAGAGATAAACACATAAATACAAATACAGCACAAACATCTACATTCTTTAGCACGAACACCGCACGCCCATCATGATATGTCTTTCAGTCCAAATACAAGTGCACAGTGAACCTGCATGCAATTCTTAGTACAACCATCATTACCAAGAGTATTTATCATAATTAAAACTAGGTGTGACCAATAAGGTCAACACAAAGCATGGAAGACTATTGCAATTCATTAGGAATAGCTCATAACTTTTCAGCTCTTAGAACACCACAACAGAATGGTGTAGTTGAAAGGAAGAATAGGTATATACAGGAAATGGCTAGAACTATGCTTAATGAACATAAACTACCTAAGTACTTCTAGGCTGAGGCTGTAAATACTACCTGCTATGTTCTAAATAGAGTTTTGATTAAACCATCTCTAAATAAGACTCCTTACGAATTATGGAATGGCTGCAGACGAAACATATGATACTTTCATGTCTTTGGCTGTAAATGTTTTGTGCTTAGAGACAATGAACATTTAGGAAAGTCTGATGTGAAATCAGATGAAGGTTTCTTCCTAGGGTATGCTTCAGATAGTAAAGCCTACAGAGTATATGATAAACAAACATTAACTATTATATAATTCCTTCATATAGTATTCGATGAGTCAAATCCCTTCTTTAAAAGGACCAATAAAGATGAAATTGAGATAAACAAGGAATTTGAAAAACTGTCCGTTAAAAATGATTTAGAAAAGAGAAATGAAATTAAAGAACTATCTGTTGAAACTATTCAAATTGAAAATAAG
Organism: Malania oleifera; assembly: GCF_029873635.1. Taxonomy (NCBI): domain Eukaryota; kingdom Viridiplantae; phylum Streptophyta; class Magnoliopsida; order Santalales; family Ximeniaceae; genus Malania; species Malania oleifera. Next base: position 81,994,227 of record NC_080422.1, on the reverse strand, counting down.
GTTAATGAACTATCTATATAATGGAAGTATATAAAGAATCATCCCATTGATCAAATAATAGGTGAATCATTACGTGGAGTAGCCACTCGATCCTCACTTAGGAATATGATTAGTCATTTTGCCTTTCTATCTCAAGAAGAACCTAGGAATGTGAGTGAAGCTATTGAGGATGAATCGTGGGTGATGTCCATGCAAGAAGAGTTAAATCAGTTTGAGAGAAACGAAGTACGGATATTAGTTCCTAGACCTAAGGATAAGAAAATTATTGGAAGAAAATGGATATATAAGAACAAGAAAGATGAACATGAAATAGTTGTTAGAAATAAGGCAAGACTAGTAGCTCAGGGATATAACCAGGAAGAAGGAATAGATTTTGAAGAAACCTTTGCACCTATAGCTAGAATGGAAGTCATTCGAATGCTTTTAGCCTATGCTGCTTTTAAGGATTTCAAACTGTATCAAATGGATGTCAAGAGCGCATTTTTAAATGACTACATAAGTGAAGAGGTACATGTAGAACAACTCCAAGACTTTGAAGACTGTAAGAATCCAAATCACGTTTATAGACTAACAAAAGCCTTGTATGGTTTAAAGTAAGCTTTTAGAACTTAATATGAGAGACTAAGCGGCTTTCTACTAGACAATGGATTTATCAAAGGGAAGATAGATACAACACTTTTCATAAAGTCTAAGAAAGATGACTTGCTCCTAGTTCAAGTATATGTAGATGATATCATATTTGGAGCTACAAATAAAGACTTGTGCAATGAGTTTGCAAGTATTATGCAAAATGAATTTGAGATGAGCATGATGGGTGAACTAAATTTCTTCCTAAGACTTGAGATCAAACAAGCGAAATATGGAATATTTATAAATCAATTGAAGTACATTAGAGATTTGCTCAAAAAGTTTAATATGGAAGATGGAAAAATACTAGGAACACCTATGAGTTCTTCTTTGAAATTAGACAAAGATGAACAAGGTATTTTAAGTACTACTATTAGTATTATTATTAATTATTTGATTACTAATTTATTTGTATCATTTTGGTTTTTATTTATTTACTCATTTATGTATAATTGCAACAATATATTGATAGAAAATTCAAAAAAAACCATTAGTGACGGTCTTTCTCTTCAAGCATTTTACTTAAGCACATGATCTTCTCGTTGTATTTTATCTTCAACTCATCTAGATTCTCATTTGTGGTGTAAAGCAAATTGGCTAGTTAGGTTTCCCAAAGCATTAATTAATTATTTCTTTCCTATTTAGATCCCTAGACAATCTCAGCAACTGGTTTTATTTGTCCACCGCTAGCTACAAATTATATGGCACTAAACCACTAGCCGACCTTGGTCTGTACACGATCATTCCAAAATGTATGAACTTGAAAAGATTTAAATTTAGAGAATCTATCCTTTTAACCAATATTCACTATCAATGATAGCTCTTCCATTTTTTTTGTCTTATACTATGTTAAGAACAAACCCAGTCCATGGCCATATAGATCATTCTACTCTTAAGTTTGAGGGATGGGTGTTTGTCCAACAGGGCTAGGTGTTTGGCCCAACTCATCAGCTAGGTTAGTTTCAAGGTATTTTACCAAGGCGATGTCATTTTTATGTTTGCGTTTTGCTAATTGCACTTTATTGGCCATTTTCGTTGCTACATTAGATCGACCTGCTTGTGAATCAGTCCTGACAATTGTCCCTGTCGACAAATTTATTATTAGTGACGGTTTATGAGAATCATCAGCACTAGCTAATATAATACTATTACTGACGATCTTTCTCTTCAAGAATTCTACTTAAAAAAGAATTTGAACCTTAAACGCGTTATATTTCTTTTTCAGGCATCAAATTTCATTTTACTGTGATGAACAGTTTCAAAAGATCTCATAACCACTATTGCATTTAAAAAATCAGTCCAATCATTGCAATACTTCACTATAGATACAAGACTAATTCAAAAAACCACAAAAAAGATTCTAACCAACCCGGGCATCATGCACCGCAGCTTTCGCCAACATTTTTCAAGCTTTCCCCGAAGTGCAAAACCAAAAAATAGACTACCCACAACCTCCTTTATGTACCCTCTACCACCCCACAAATTTTAATAAATTTTCATATTAATTTGCTATTTTTCCTAAACTTTTCCTTCTTTTAATTCAAAAACTATTAGTTACGATTGAGAAAAACTGTCACTAATAATAGACTATTAGTGACAGTTGTGCTAAACCATCACTAATATTATTAACTTTCCTTGGTCAACACTACATTATTAGTGACGGTTATATGAACCGTGACTAATACATGACTATTAGTGATAGTTTCGCAAACTGTCACTAATACTACACCTAATATTCTTAACTTTTACCCCGGTCAAGGCTAATTTTTTAGTGACGATTTTATGACCCGTCACCAATACAAAACTATTAGTGGTGGCTTGCCTAAACCGTCACTAATAATGGCCTTGTAGCGACGGTTTTGCGAACCGTGACTAATAATATACTATTAGTGACCGTTGAGAAACTGTGACGAATAATTCACTATTAGTGACGCCCTAAACCCATCACTAATAGTATATAAACCGTCGCTAATATTTTTTCGAGAAATTTTAGCTCCAAAAGTGGCTTGCCGTGATAGTTTAGTGACAAAATTATTAGTGACGGTTTTAAAATTGTCACTAAAAGTTCCTTATTAGTGACGGTTTTGAATACCATCACTAATACTTGTATTATTAGTGACGATTTTCTAAAATCGTCACTAATAAGCTCTTTTAGTGACGGTTTTCAAACTACAACTAATAATTCCATCACTAAAAACCAGCTTTTTTTTTTTTTTTTAGTGATTACCATTGCTGGACTTGAGGCATTCAATCGTCCTCCTGGTCTAGTTTTCCACTTCACCTTTCCATAACTTGAACTTGACAAACATTTCTGACTTGTGCCGCATGAAGTACACCCAAACCTTTCGTGAGTAATTATCAATAAAACTTACGAAATACATATTTACTCCTTGTGATGCTACCCTTACTGGCCCCTAAACATTTGAATGAACATAGTCTAGAATTCCCTCCGTATTGTGTGTGGCTGTCTTGAACTGTAGCCTATTTTGTTTCCCAAGAACACAATACCTGCAAAAATTCAGCTTGCATGTTTTGACATCCTTCAATAGATTTCTCTTATGAAGCTCCATCATCTCATGCTCACCTATATGACTTAACCACATATGCCACAAGACTATACTATATGACTGAAACTTCGCAGCTGCAGCTCAGCCTACAACTGTGGTACCTAGCAGTGTATAGATATTTTCTACTAATTTTTGTCCTTTCATTACTATTCAGACACCTTTACTCACCTTTATTACTCCACCTGCAAACTTGTAATTAAAACCATTACAATCTAAAGTGCCCAATGAAATCAGATTGTTCCTTAAAACTGGTATATGCCTGACATCACACAAAGTTCTAACAACACCATCAAACATTTTAATTTTGATATTCTCTATTCCAACAATTTTGCATGACACATCATTACCCATAAGAATAGAACCAGAATTTACTAACCTGTAGGTGTCAAATCAATCTTTATTGGGTTTTATATGATAGGATCATGTCGAATCCAGGATCTAAGAATCTGTGAGATGATCTAAACCAAATGGAACAGAAAGCATATCCCTATCACCACTCTTTGAGTCTCCTTCTTCCACTATATTTGCAGATTTTGATGAACCCTCTTTATTTTTTTTGCATTTTCCTTCTTTTTCTCTAGAAAATATTATTTTATGTGCCCATTTTTCCCACACTTAAAAACACCGTATGTCCTTCCTCTTCCTAGAATTGGACTGAGATTTATTGCTACTTGATCCGCTCTGAAACTTGCTTCTTCCACATTACTGGTTACCCTTTACTACATGCCCTTCACTTTGTAAATTCTCATCCCTGGATTTCTTTCTTTGATGAAAACCTAAAAGAACACTTGTGATCTCCTCCAATTTGAGAGTTTCCTTCCCCCACATCATAGTTGTAACTAGATTTTCGAATGTAGGAGAAGTAGCTAGGAAATTTAGCAGCATCAATGCCCTAACTTTGTCTTTGAACTTCATATCAACTCGCTTCAAATTACTGATGATCTAATTGAACACGTTGATGTGCTAGTTCAAATCTGAACCCTTTGACATATTAAGACCATGCAGTTCTGCTTAAGATAAAGCTTGTTCGTCAACGATTTGGACATATACTGACTTTCCAATTTCAACCAAACTATCATCGATGATTCCTCATCCATGATGTGATACATCACGTTCTTAGCCAGACAAAGCCTGATTGGTACCATAGCTTTCACTTCCAGTTCCTTCCAACTGATGTCGCCAATGCCTTCCGGCTGCTTTCCGTATAACACCTTTTTCATACCCTATTACACTAAAAAATCCTTGACCCTCCTCTGTCATAGTTTGAAATTTCTCGATTTGTCAAACTTGATAATGCCAAACTTTGTAGAAGAAATATAGCCATTGTAACCAATAGCTCTGATACCAATTTGTTGTGCAATAAAATGTGGAAAACATCGTGCAGTGTAGTTATTATGATGAACAGTATAGAAACACACACATATAGGGAAATCAATAAACACAACAAAAGAATTTAATGTGGTTAAGTAGAATGCCTACGTTCACGGGAGCAAGCGGTGGCTGAAATTCACTATCTATCAAAATTAGGGTTACGACATTGTATTTATGCTATAACCCTACATGTACAAAGTGTTAGGGATTTATACTGAAATACATGATTTATGTAATTTGTTTTAGTATTTATTAATAACTTCACTTATTCCATTTTAATGAGAATTTTTGTGAGCAATGTTTTCCTGACATTATTTATTTAATTATTATGCATGTGTGTCTTTTATTCTATATATTAGGTGATCTAGTGTGTAGAGTACGACTTATACATAGAAGATTAGATCATTAGTTCTTATAGAATATAAGTTTATTGTTCACAATATTAAATGAAATTGGACACACCATTGGTAGGACTGTAGCACAAGGTTTTAATAGGTCTATCTTGACTATTGGGAATGGTACAATTCCAACTCCTTGTGCTAGTACACTTTGTGTGTATTGAACATGATCATCTTGGGGTAATTTTTTTTATACTAACTATATAAAACAATTAATACCTCATGGTTATTATGAGTACTTATGCCCTTAATCTTGATATGATTATTGGACACACACATATAATGTTTATTACTTTGATTCATAGAAGAGTGATGTTGACCTTATAGGTCATTTCCGATTTTGATAATGACAAATACTCCTGGTATTTGATCACTTTCAAGTTTGTATGCAAGATCATACTAAACTGGATCACATTGATAGCATGCGGTAACTTGAAGAAAATGAAGACCTCGACGTATTTATTTATTGTAATTTCTATTTGGGTCTATAATTTTAATTAAGAAAAGGTCTGTAATAATCTGCATATCATGCATGTAGGATCTATAAGCTTAAGACCTTAGAGAGACCTTAGACTTCAGTCGACCCATGCCAGGCTTTTTGGCGTACTTAAAAAGGCCTTAGAAAGACCCTAGGTCCTGACACTTGCACGTAAGAAAGTCCCCAACATCACTTAAAATATCAGGGGAATTAAATAAGGCAAAATTGGACATTAATTGAAAAACTTGAGAGAGTTCCAGTGATTGAACCTGTGCCGTTTAAAACGCCTCAGGCGACCGAACCCTGGACAAGTCAACTTGTTGACTTTTTGTTTGGCAGACCGAACCAATTTGAACGTATCTTCCTTGGTCACCCGAACCCATGTCAGAGTGCTTTTCACCAACCCGGGCGCCTGAACGTTCACGTTCAAAAAGGCCTGGGGTGACCAAAGTGGGCCGTTCGATTAACCAAACTTAGTTTCGGGCACCCAAACCTCGGACAAAATGCTTTTGACTTTTGTTAAGCCAACTGACCCTAACTTCAGGCACCTGAACCTTTAAAAATTGATTTTTTACTAAGTTTATTCGGGCACCCGAATCTCTCGGGTTAAATTAATTTTTACCAAGGTTAAAATTAAGTAAACAGGGTTAATTTTCTTAATGAGTTTTAAAACAAATTTAATAATACCCTTGGTGTCCCCAACGGTCATAATTTACCGCTCTCTATATATAGGGGCTCATTTGCGTAGATTAGTGGAGATTAGCAAATAGGATTAGCCAAAAACTCTCTCAAATTTCCTAAACCCTATTTGTTCATTCCAACTCCATAATACTCAAATACCTTCATTTCTTTAAGAAATCTTGCCTTGTGAGTGTTTATTGTTTGTTATATTGTGCTAGAAACCCTCACTTGTATATTATACATTTGATTTTCATATTGAGGATTGAGTTAGATTTTTCCTCCGATTTCATTTGATAAATCTTTGATTGGGAAAAATCATATAACTAAGTGAGTTTGCATTATCATTGCAATACTCATTTGGGCTTATACTTTTGTGTGCAAAAATATTTTACAAAGCAAGATTTCAAACAACTCTTGTGCTAGATACAATTGAAAAAATATTTTTGAGTTCATTTAAATATTATTGCTAGCATTTTTGAAACACTATTCTGATATTGAGATTTGATATACTTTGCTTTCAAAGATTAGCTTGTTAGAACACTCTACGCATATTTGAGATTATACGTCTAATTGAGTGTTGATTGCATACGTAGAGCACCGAGCTTATAGTTCATAGATACTTGAGGTGCATTGATTATATTGTGCGCAGTGGTACACATCTGGTTATGTAAGAAATGTTTGTTTGTATGTAAAATTTTACATTTGTTGTATTCCAGGCTTGGGTCTGAAGAGGGAGACTATCCCTATTGAATAGTTCTAGACTAGCTTAGACTTGGTTAGGAAAGTTAGGTGCACCATCCTAGTAAGGTGTAGGTTGAGGTCAACCTCGCTAATTGATCTCATTGTAATTGGTGCCGCTCCACCCCTTAAGTGAGCATTAGTGGAATACTCAGGCTTGCGAGCTAGAGGCGGGGATGTAGGCAGTATTGGCTGAACCCCGATAACATGCATATCGTGTGTGCAATCTACTTTTCTGTAAATTTATTTACTCTATGTGTATGTTATATTGTGAATGTTGCACAAGATTTATTTTCCACATATTATTTTTATCTGTACATTTGGAACTACATAGACTGACCCTAGGTTGTGGATATACTGTTACTGTTTAGGTTAAACCTAGGAAAAAATTTAAAATTCTAATTCACCCCCTCCCCCCTTCTTGGGAATACACCAAGGCTAACAAGTGAGATTCTTTATGGGTCAAAAAACTTAGTGAGTTGGGTGATGACATTATTTGTATGGTGAACATTAATTATTGATGGAATCCATGTCCCGGTATTGGAATTGATGATACCCCCTTGAGGAAGCTAATAAGTTTTGATTGTGTCAAACCCTACAGGTGGATTTTGAATCTAACATATCAAATAAGTTAAGTGGAAGGTCTCGGGGAAATAATATGTCAATTAATTAAATTGTTAGTAATTTAAATTAATAAAAGGGTATCTGTAATCTTTACGTGGGGAAATAAATAAGCATTTAATAATAGGAGCTTAAAATTTAATTTCAAATATGACAAGGAGTGCAATTATAATTCTTTAGTGGTATGAATTATAATTAACGTAATTAAGGATGAATTCAGGTCAGATTAGGAATTCTTAATTACGTGGGAAGCACTAGTCATATTTGCCCAGAGGTCCCTGAAAGTTGAAGTGCAGTCTTAAGACGGGGGTGAAATGGGTTATTAAAATTTCCTTTATAAACTTTTTATGAATTCACAACCTTCTTAGCAATCACACAATAATACTTAGATATTTAACCAATCCACAAACTACACTCAATCTCAACACAAGCAAACAATCAACCAAATTATCCATTCAACACAATAAACAAGCTAGAACACTTTGTTGATTCCAAAATGAATTTGACTCCAGCCCTGTTATGAATGAAATTTATTTGCTTTCTTTCAACTACGTCCTTGGTTTAGGCCAATACCACCTAAGGTTTCCACTATACCATTCCTTTTCGAGTGGAACAAACCATCACAAACTTCCTTACGGGTAGAGCCCCCTCTCCAAGAGATACCCCACACTTGGTCCAACGATCCAAAAAACCTTGAACTGTCAAAAACCACAAGAAGAAGATCAAATATGTGAGTACAAAGAATGCTCTCAAATAGAGCTGGTTAATACAATTTGAAATCACTAATATACTTTAATCAAAATATAAAAAAGAATGAAGTATGAAGCTCAAGAATTATTTCACCGGTATTCTTCTCTTGATTAGATTCTAGAACTCAAAATTTTTGCTTAGGGAAGAAATCAAAACTCAAAATAATGTCAGTTGATTAGTAGCAATTCAGTAGGCAAGAAAGCGTTGACAGCAAGAGAGCTTTAAGAGATGAATTTCATTTCTTGGTGCAATTTGATTTTATAGACCATGTACTTATAGGCTGAGAAACGGTCTTTTTCGTGCTGCCCAATATTACTTGGAGTGTCCCCCAAGTTTCTAGAAAGTTTGGGGTGCAAGAAATTTAAATTTGAAATCAAAATGTGTTAGCTTTGGTGCAATCCCAAGAGGGGATGAATTGGCTGTTTAAAAAATTATCGCCTAGGTCAATTGGTTTAGCAATAGTATTGAACAACCTATGGTCAGTCTATGCAATCAATACATAAACATACACGTGCAATAAAGTAAAGTGCAAAAAGAGTAAATGATACATGTGATATGTTATCGAGGTTCGGCCAAAGTGCCTACGTCCCCACCTTGGCTAACAGGCACACAGATTACCACTATAGGCTCACTGAATGGGTGGGGCGGCACCTAAACAACCAGGTCAATTAGCACAGGGCCGACCTCAACCTTTACAACCAAGTCAATTAACATAGGCCTAACCTCAATCTACACAACCAATCCTTATCGGGCTGGATTATCGCCCCCTCAGGCCATGTCAGGAAATACAACAGTATTCTCAATCAAATGGTACAATGATTATTCTTTCACGTAAAGCAAACATGTACCCAATACACATAGTATAATCAATACACTACCAAAAGATAGGATTTGATAAGCTCAGTTTAGTCTAAGTGTTTACTCTTAAATATTTACGCAAATATTGCAATCAGTGCATGAGAGTGTAATTGATATGATCTTTGTGTCAAATAATGACTTCAATCACAATGCACAAACAAATATTACAAGCATACTTCAAATATTCAGACAAATAATTTTTCTCAATATAAAGAACAAGAGATATTCAAACATTGGTTTGCAAAATTTATTTGATCTTTGTATCAAGATGATAATTTCAATCAGAGCCTATAGCAACAAAGATCTTCAACACACTAACAAATATCTCAAAATATTTTTCTCAAGATAAATCACAAGAGAAATTTGAAATTGGTTTGTAAACTAGTATTTATCTTCAAGAAGACTTCAAATACCTTCAACAAATATTTTTCTCAAAATAAACCAGAAAAGATATTTGAAATCAATTTGTAAAATATTATTTCACAACCAAAATACAGTATGAACTCTTGAGTATTGCAATGAAAATGCGAAACTCGAAAGCTCTAAGAAGTTTTTCTATGGAAGGTTTATTTACGAAGCCCCCTAGAAAAACTAGAAGCTTACTCTCAAAGAAAAATTAATCCCAATCAAAACGAGGAAGTGAGACTTTAAGCTTGGTGAAATGACACAAGAGCACTCTTACTTAGTGGTATTTGCAATATGGATGAGTAAGAATGGGAGTATAAAGCTTGAATACGAAACATAGGCTTTTTGAGATTCAAAGGATATTTGCTAATTATTTTGTAAATCTCATGCTAATTTTTGCAAATGAAGGGGTATATATAGACTTCCCCAAAAATATGACCGTTCAGGACACATATGGAATTATTAGGAAAGTTTTAATATATTTTAATATAATTGACCCCGTTTAAAAATATTAACCACGGTAAAAATAATGGGGCAACCCGAGAGCACCAGTCAACCGAAGTAGGTTCAGTTAACCGAGTTTGTGCAAGTTCAGACGACCGCGTAAGAAATGAACTAGAAGTTCGATCAACCGGGCATGGAGTCCCAAGGGCGATTTTCCTTTTCTGCTCAGTTCGGTCGACTGGGAGCTTTTGAACTGAGTAGTTCGGTTGACCAGAGCGTTGAGTTCTCACATGTGGGAACTCGGTTGACCAGGGCGTTGGCTTATGTTTTGGGCATGGTCAATCTTAAGGTCAAAGAGTGGGGGTTCGGGCGACCGGGAAGGAATGAATTGGCAAGTTTGGTCAATCGGGAAGTGGTCAAACTATTGACCCGGTCCTTGTTTGGTCGACCAGGTGATATTGTACTTGACAGTACGGTCGACTGAACATGCAACGTAAGTGCATTTCGGTCCTTTGTACATATATAATCACTCATTCCATTTAGCTGTATATATGCAAGTGTGAGTGTACTAGGGCCGTTCTAGGTCTTTTTCATTTTGAGGACACCGAAAAAATTCGGCATCAGTAACTCACTAGAAAAATGAGCAACTCAGAAGCTATCCTAAGTATAGGAGTTACGTCATGTAATATTCAGGCCAAGGGCTAGATCGTCTCTTCAGAGAATGCGTTTAATTTCAAGTTTTACATTTTTCCAATCGAAAATAAAAAGTTACTAAACTCAGTTCAGATTCAAGATTTTCAAGATTGGTTAAGACTTATTTTGACAATTAAATAAACACACAAATTAAAACCCTAAAACTAGCATGCACTAAATTAAAAGGCAAAACAAAAACCTTCCGTTTAATCAGGTAAGAATCAGAACACGCGTTAACTTTAGATGGTAACTTTGAACATGGAATTAAAACATGCAATAATGAAGACTCAATTAGATTCAAACACACACACTAAAAACCAAAACAAAAACCTAACACTTGAACGATAACGAAACACAATAAAAATACGAACTTTGATAAAATTAACCCTACTTAAACCGAGCTTCGACAAAAAGATTAAATTTTGGAAAAATTTCAAAACAAAAACACTTTTTTTCTTTTTTTGTATTTTCTTTAAAAAAAAAATTTATTTTTTTACGAAATAACTCAAAATTTAAATTAGGAGAAAGATAAATAAAAAGCAACTAATTTAAATTCTTCAAATCTAATAATAACTTTAATTAAGAGCAAGATAAGTAAATAAAAATTAAACTTCAATAGAAAAGATTAAAATCCCTTAACAAATATTCAAATTCTAAACTTTCAATACACTTTAATAAATAAAACAAAACATTATTCCCTTGCAATAAAAAAAAAGAAAAGAAAAGAGAGAGAGAGAGAGAGAGAGAGAGAGAGAGAGAAAGAAAGAGAAATAGAGGGCTCGGGTTGGGGGCAGTGCAACAGAGCTCGGGTATTCTGGTCCGGTGGCTGAGGCTCGGAAGCAATAGCCTTGGGTAGTTGCAGGGAATGGAGCAGAGCTGCTATGTTCAGATGGTTGCAGTAGTGGCCTTGGCTAGACTGTGTGGTTGTAGTGGAGAGTTGCAGAGGAGTAGAGGACTGCTGGCTTGTGGCTGGGCTGATTAAGCTAGTTAGTGGATTGGGGTGGTTCACAACCGTGGCTAGAACAAGGGGTTCAATAGGGAGAGGGAGACCAAGGAAGGAGAGCTTGAGGGAGAGTACGAGATGGAAAACCGAGAGGGAGAGAGAGGAGAGTAACAGAGAGAGAGAGAGAGAGAGAGAGAGAGACTAAGTAAGGAAGAGATAATAAGAGAGGGAGACTGAAAGAGAGGGACAGATAGAGTTAGCAAGAAGAGAGTTGCAGAAGAGAAGGGAAGAGGGAGTAAGGAAGAAGAAGGTGCATGGGGGCACACCTTAAAGAGGGGAATGAAAAAAGGATTAAATAGAGAAGGGGGATTGCTGCCCTATGCGAGACCAGCGACCCAGCAGCTGGAGGACCCAGATGCACAACCAGACCCGCATGTATGGTCGGGTCACATCAAAGTACTTCATTTTATTTTATTTTATTTTATTTTATTTTTTATCTCCGTGAACACGACCTATTTTGACCCTCTTGGAGCCCATTTCTCTCAAACCTCAAAACAAAAAAGTTGTAGATAATCTTCTTGTCTTTCTCTAAAAATTAGAATCATCTTGATCGGAGTTCGAATAGGAAAGTTATGTGCAATTTACAAACTGATGCCGGTTTTGGTTCTCGGAAATTTTCCTAGGATAAAAATTGCCAAAAATTCATATATTATTTACTAAAACTCAAAAATCATAAATATGACACTTTGTTAGAATATTGAGAGTAATTAGACATTTAATTAAAAATATAAGCTTTAATGGCCGGATTAAGATGCCTAATTACGCAGTTTAAGTGCGTAATCACACCCCCCAACTAATGTTTTGTTAGTCTCTAGCAAATAACGTGAATGAATTTTAGGGCAGTGCTCACAACTACAAACTCCAGCGAACATGAAATTAATGCAAATACAACACAACTATACTGTTTCACTTACAAGAATATAATTGAATTTCACACTAGCTCATTCATATTCAATGCAAACAACTCTAAAGCACGTCACTCATGCAAATTTCATCATTTCTATGTCATTTAAGAATAGTATACTCTCATAAAGTTAACTAGTGGCACAATTTAGAGTTAATGCGGTCATATAAGTTTTTGAGTATAAACAAGTAAGCTCTCGAGGTGTGTGTGATGTGTGTGACTCAGTATACCTAGGATAAGAGTGGACACCTACAGAACGGTCGCTTTGACTCAGCCTAACTGGTATACCCTCAAGAACACCCAAAAGGAATGAGTTCACTCATCATATGTGAGGAGGAGTGTCGTGATCAAACATCCCATATATTGAAAGGAACAAATGTTAAGTATATGGAGTGGACTAATCTAAAAAGGATCTAGCCTATTTATGAGGTGTCGGGTCCTTCACCCTAACATCTTCTCACCTACTCGCGATATCCAATTGAGACCACCCTAGATCAACTTATTCACAAACTTGTCGTGAATATATCTAAGGCATTAACCAGTTGACGAATCTCTGACGTGGAGAACATGTGTCGTGTCCTTAACTTTTTTTTTTGTGGTATTTTTGTGGAGTAGGCACTAGCATTTCATTTCATGAGCATTTCTATTTCTTATTCTTTCTTTTGCTCATTCTTCATTTTCTAGATCAATTAGGACAAGCATTACACTTCTTTTGTTATCTTCATACCATCAATAGGAATTGAGATCGAACAGTGGTCCATGAACTAAGTCTATCTCTAGGGGTGGCTCAGCTTTTACATCTTGAGTAGGCTACAAGACCTAGGTTTCTATCTCTCCACTAGATGTCACCTCTAGGCTAACAAATCAAAAGCAGAGACTAGTGTACAAAGAATCATCCAGAAGAAAAGGGAATTGAGTTCTGTGAACTCTGATTTGATGTTAACGCTTAAAAGGATCATAATTAGCTCATGGATATCTCACAAAGGTGTCATAGTTGCCACAAGTGTTCTCAATGCTCACAGGAAACCCTAAGTGTAATGAATCACATGAATGTGTTTATTTAGCCTCGTGAGATATCGTGTAAATACAAGAAATTATATAGCCAGATTAATACGAGTGTACTACCAATCAATTCTTCATGGAATTACAAAATCATATAAAGAGAAACAAAGCATAAATGACGTAAGTGTGTAATTCTTAGTTTATACGCAAGTATGTGAAGGGTATGAGTCAGTGTTAATCGTAGCATAATTCAGTGTAATTCCTCACTACTCATTCTTTCTTTCTCTGTTTTTTTTAAAAAAATTTTGATTTTTTTAATATAAAACTCAATACGTATACGTGCACAATGTCACATGCAACTGCTCACCCCCCCAACTAAAGTGGAACATTGTCCTCAATTTGAAAGCATAGGGGAAATAGAAAAACTGTGCACGGAAAAAGTAAGGCGTACCTGGGTGGCAAAGTAATGGAAAAGGAAAACTGAACTACAAGAAAGTGTACCTGAAAATTAACTAAAAATAAAATAAGGTAAAACAAAATGAAAAGAAGGAAAAGAAAAACATCACAGCTGTCTGGCGGAGGCTTTGGAGGAATTTTTTCTGGTAAGTGTAGGTCTATAAATTGAATTAGCGGGTCTCCAAATTTAAGCCGCCACAATGGATCAGTCTTCATACCGGCACGAAAGTCAACCTCAAATGAATTAATACACATCAGAATACCAGACAATACGTGTGCAGATCGACCTTTTTGTTTTAACAAGAAAGGGTCTTTATTCAACATCTTTTCTAGGAAATTTATTTCTTTACGAACTAGTGGCTGAGGAAAATTTATTGGAACAATTACCTTTAGTTCTTCAGAAGCATTAGCATTAAAAGTTTTACCTGATTCCTTGAAAATTAGACTCTCACCAGTTCGCTCACCCTCTTTCTTGGGTGTACCAATCATCTTACCTATGCAAGGACTTGTGTCAGCATTGGGCTTATTGACATCTAACTTAGTTGGGAGTGACGGTTCCACGGTTGCGAAGCTTTAAGTACCACAGGTTGGTACTCCTTTTTGGTATCAGCCTCCTCATTAACTAACTGCTCTGCTTCAAGGCCCATTTCCTTTGATTTTTCTTTGACCTCATCTGTTTCAGTCGTAACTTCAGGTGCCGGGACAACTGGTTGTCCATTGTCGCGACGTCCCGGGAGCGCATGTGCCCCGGGCGGCGGAATTAAAAATCAAATTTTATTTTTAAGGAAAAACATGGAATATCGGAGTCACCACTAACCTTTAGTGCGGTTAGAACACATGATTACTACCCCGTTAGGGGTAGAATCGGTCTACAATACCAGAGTTGGGGTCGGGAGTTCGGTTACGCGAGGGGAAGGTATGAGCACCCCCTACGCGCCCGTTCTTAAGAACGGTACCTAATTAATTTAAAATTATCCCTAAGTTAATCTAATAAATCTTTACATTACTCCTTTTTATGAATTTATAAATACATAGGAAAATAAATAAATATATATATATATTCCCTCAGAGCTTAGGGTACGTGATGCCCAAAGGCTAATACCCCTTGCAATTAAATCATAGGGATTATAAAAATCAATAAAATATCTAAGAAAATACGCTCCCAAATTTTGAAATTTGCATATAACATCTTTATAGGAAAATACTAGTATGGGAGGTTTTACTATATATTAATAAGATAATAAGTTAAAATATTAAATTATCACAACGCATATAAAAATAGTAATAATAATAAGCATATCTATTAAAATATTGCAACTTTCAAAGCAGGCAATAAAATACCACATGTATATATATATATATATATATATATATATATATATATATATATATATATATTAAAACACTCAAGATGCTATACAAGGTAATACCATCTAAAAAAAAATACCTTAATAAGTGCAGCGAAATAATAATTATACCATAATATTATATACAATATCATACTAGGAAAAATATATACCAAAACACTAAACTTACCATAATAATTGATACCTTTATATGTAAACATGATAAAATATTAGAATAGGAATACTAAATATAAAAAAAAAATGTTAATATGAGTATAGATAACACATAAAGAAAACCCTAAGTAATTAAAATTGAGCATACATCAGCAATGAAAATCCTAAATTGCCCTAAACATATAGATTAAGTAAATAATTATAATAACTATTCTAGCTACGTGTTAAACATGCAACAATAATATTAACAATCCAACGAATAAAATTAAACTTTAAATATCTAGACAAGTTCCAACTATAAAAATTCCACACTCAAGAAATATTATCTTATATGAATAATACAATCAAAACTTACCCTGCGTATCAACAATTAAAATGACTATAAAAATTATAAAAACCTATGTACCTGCAAACGCAAATAAAAAAAAAAAAAAAACAAAAATCAAGACATTAGATTTTAGGACAAACCAAAACTAGCAAAAATCATAAAAATAATAATAATATTAACTAAATACTACCACAAATGTTATATCAACATACACGCATACATAGCCTAGATATAAACATTAACTAAATATTATAGCAAATAATGTAGTAATATACATATATACACATAGCCTATATGCAAACATTTAACTAAAAGCTACAACAGGTATTATGTTAATATACACACACGAAATACCACAATAGATATTATTTTAATACATACCCACATACAAATAAGAGAAAAGAAAAAAAAAATAAAAAATAAAAATAAAAACTTGAGCTTTAAGACCAATATACGTATATATATATATATATATATATATATATATATATATATATAAACCCAATTAAATGTATATATAAAAAAAAAAAAAAATTAAACTTTACATGTATATGTATATATATATATACATATATATGTGCCTGTAGAAGTAAGCAACAATGTTAGTGCCTCAAATATTCCCAAAACAAATAAAGATGTAAAATAAATATATAAACAAGTAAATAAAAATAAAACAGAATTTATGTGTGTGACAGTGTGTGTGCTGTGTGTGTGTATTTTGTGTGTGCAGTGTGTGCTGTGTGTGTGTGTGTTTTTGTGTGTGCTGTGTGTGTGTATTTTGTGTGTGCAGTGTGGGCTGTATGTGTGTGTTTTTGTGTGTGCTGTGTGTGTGTATTTTGTGTGTGCAGTGTGTGCTGTGTGTGTGTGTTGCTGTGTGTGCTGTGTGTGTGCTGTGTGTGTGTGCTGTGTGTGTGTGTGCAGTGGGTGTGTGCGTTTCTGTGTGTGTATGCTGTGTGTGTGTGCAGTGTGTGTGTGTGCAGTGTGTTTGTGCAGTGTGTGCTGTGTGTGTGTGTTTTTGTGTGTGCAGTGTGTGTGTGTTTTTGTGTGTGCTATGTGTGTGCAGTGCGGGCTGTGTGTGCTGTGTGTGTGTGTTTTTGTGTGTGCTGTGTGTGTGTATTTTGTGTGTGTGCAGTGTGTGTGTGTGTATACAGCAGAGGGGCAGGGAGCTCTTGGAGAAAAGAGGCCGGTGGAGCTTACAGAGGTGCAGAGAGCCTCTCCGGTCTGCTGGTATGGTTAACAGCACCAGCTGTGTTCGGCTGGAATTGGGTGGAGTTGCCGGAGATCTGCTGGAAGGAGGAGTAGAGGAGGAACAGCTCAGCTGCTGTGGACTGGTGGTGGCTCGAGTGCGCAGAGGTTGTACAGCAGAGGAGGATTCTGTTTCTGGTGCTGGGGCGGCTGGTGTTGGAGAGGGTAGCCGGCTGTTTGCGTGTGAGAGAGGATGAAGAATAGTTAGGGTTTTTTTTTTTCTTTTGCTCTCCCATGCCCCCCTTGGCTGTGAGCTGTGCCCTCTTCTTATAAAAAAAAATTTGAAAAACAAACCCTAAAAAAAAAAAATTCCTTTTTCAGTTTTTGGTATTTTTCTTTTTTTGGAAATAATATATACTACTATTATGATTGTAAGGAAATAATAATAATAATAATAATAATAATAATAATAATAATAATAAGTATAGCAAAATAATAGCAAAATAGTAATAACGAAAATACATAAATAAATAATAATAGTAAAAATAATAATAATGATAGTAAAATAATAATAATGAATACTAAAAATGTTAACAAAAATAATAATAACAAAAAATAAATAAATAAATAAATAAATAATGATAATAATAATAATAATAATAAGGTAAAAATAATAATAATAATAAAATAATAGTAATAAATAAATAATAATAATAATAGTAAAAATACTAATATTAAAAATAATGTCAATAATAATGAAAATAATAAATAATGATAATAATAATAATAAACAATATAAATAAAAATAAAAGTAATAATAATAATACTAATGAAAAATAATAATAATAATAATAATAATAATAAATAAAATAATAGTAATAATAGTAATAAAAAGTACTAATAATAATGATAATAAAAATTAAAAATAATAATAAAAAATAAATAAATAATAATAATAATAAAATAGAAGTAAAAATAAGTAATAATAATAATACTAATGAAAAATAATAATAATAGTAATAATAATAATAATGAAAATAAGAGGGGACCCATTGTTCTATTTGGTTAGGGCAAAAATAGGGTGTCTACATCCGTCAATGAGTATTTTAAATTGGGGAACTTCCTTCCCGCTTCTCAAAGTAATGTCAGCCTCTGCTGTCTCAAGGAGAACATTGTGTATTTGTTGTTGTTGCTTCTAGTACTCATGAGGACTAGATTGAGGTTCCACGGGTAATTCTTTTTTTTCTAAGATATCCAACTGCGTGCTTATTGCATTAATGGTATCCCGCAATTCATTATGATGATTGACTTGAGTTTGCATGAACTTTTGGAGCATGTTCACCATCTATGTCATGCTATCCTCAAAAAGTCCTGACGGCGTATAGCTCTGAGAGATCTGTTGTGGCTGATATTGAGGTCGAGGATTGTCTGGATAGTATGTTGGCTCATATGCATCTCTACCACTGATTGTGTTGATAGGGTGTACTGTTATGGGTTCCTGATTGTATCATGTATTCCACTGTGGGACACTTTTAGCTAAGTAATCAAATAATGATAGTACCTGATCTGGATCCTCGCTGAAGGGATCTCCATTGCATATGGCCTAGACAAAGTACTTGCAGTCAGAGCAGTATAAAAACAATCAGCTAACCTCCATGAGTCAAACCCGTGATGTGGACAAGTACTTAGAAGATCCTTAAATCACTCCTAGCAAGCTCGAAATGTCTCGTCACCCTTCTGTACAAACCGAATAATTTGTTCCTACAAAAATTGAGTTTTTTGTAAAGGACAAAACGTATGCAGAAATTCGCGCTCCATATCAGTCCAATTAGTGATAGAGTGAGGTCTCAAGGAATGAAAACACATATGTGCTCCATCCTGCAAAGAAGCAATAAATAAACGAAGTCTAGTAGATTCATCAGTTATAGCATGAGAGAAAAACATATTACCGGTTAACTCAAACTCTGATAAGTGCTGATAAGGGCACTCAGATTCTGTCACGTAGAGCTGGGGTAGCAATGACGTCCTTTCGCATTGCATCATGAAATTAAGCTCTTCATTAGGAAAAACAGTGGAAGAGGATGCAGTAGCATATTCAAGCTGCAAAAAGTCCATTATTGTGCATGGTACAGGTGCAGCCATATTTATGTGTGTTTTTTTTTTTTTTTCAAAACTCAAATTTTTTCCTTTTTTATTTTCTTATTTTTCCTTTTTCTTTTTCATAAGACTAATTAAAATGATGGGAAAAATGCTAATTTGAGACCAAGACCGACACTCCCCAGCAATGGCGCCAAAAACTTGACACACTCAAAAAATGAGTAGCTCGGAAGCTATCCCAAGTATAGGAGTTACGTCGTGTAATATTTAGCCCAAGGGCTAGATTGTCTCCTTAGGGAATGCGTTTAATTTCATGTTTTACATTTTTTCAATCGAAAATAAAAAGTTACTGAACTCAGTTCAGATTTGGAATTTTCAAGAAAACCTCAAAACTAGCATGCACTGAATTAAAAAGCAAAACGGAAACCTTACGTCTAATCAGGCAAGAATCGGAACACACATTAACTAAATATGGTAACTTTGAACATGGAATTAAAACATGCAGTAATGGAGACTCAATCAGATTCAAACACACACACTAAAAACAAAATAAAAACCTAACATTTGAACGATAACGAAACACAATAAAAATACGAACTTTGATAAAACTGACCCTAATTAAACCGTGCTTCGACAAAAAGATTAAATTTTGGAAAAACTTCAAAACAAAAACACTTTTTTTTCTTTTTTTGTATTTTCTTCTTTTTTATATTTTTTTTACGAAATAACACAAAATTTAAATTAAGAGAAAGATAAATAAAAAGCAACTAATTTAAATTCTTCAAATCTAATAATGACTTTAATTAAGAGCAAGATAAGTCAATAAAAATTAAACTTCAATAGAAAAAATTAAAATCCCTTAACAAATACTTAAATTCTAAACTTTCAATAAACTTTAATAAATAAAACAAAACATTATTCCATTGCAATAAAGAAAAAAACAAAAGAAAAAAGAGAGAGAGAAATAGAAAAATAAAGGCTCAAGTTGGGGCTGTGCAACAGAGCTCGGGTGCTCTATTCTAGTGTTTGAGGCTCAGAAGCAGCAACCTCGGGTGATTGCAGGGAATGGAGTAGAGCTGCTATGTTCTGATGGTTGTAGCAGTGGCCTAGGCTAGACTGTGTGGCTGCCGTGGAGAGTGGCAGAGGAGTAGAGGACTACTGGCTGGTCGCTAGGCTGATTCAGCTAGTTAGCGGATTGGGTTGGTTCACGGTCGTGGCTGGAACAGGGGTTTAGTAGGGAGAGGGAGACCAAGGAAGGAGAGCTTGAGGGAGAGTATGAGAGGGAAAATCGAGAGGGAGAGAGAAGAGAGTAACTGAGAGAGAGAGAGAGAGAGAGAGAGAGAATAAGAGAGGGAGACTGAAAAAGAGGGACATATAGAGTTAGCAAGAAAAGAGTTGCAGAAGAGAAGGGAATAGGGAGTAAGGAAGAAGATGGTGTGTTGGGGCACACCCTAAATAAGGGAAGAAAAAAGGATTAAATAAAGAAGGGGGGTTTTTGCCCTATGTGAGACCCATGACCTAGTAGATGGAGGACCCGGATGCATGACCTGACCCGCATGCATGGCCGGGTCACATCAAAGTAATTCATTTTTTTTCTTTCTTTTTGAAATTATTTTTCTCTCCGCGAACACAACCTACTTTGACTCTCTTGGAGCCTGTGTCTCTCAAAGCTCAAAACATGAAAGTTGTAGATAATCTTCTCATCTTTCTCCAAAAATTCAAATCGTCTCGATTGAAGTTTGGACGGGAAAGTTATGTGCAATTTACAAACTGATGCCGGTTTTGGTTCTTAGGAATTTTCCTGTGATAAAAATTGCCAAAAATTCATAAATTATTCACTAAAACTTAGAAATCATAAATATGACACTTTGTTAGAATATTTGGAGTAATTAGGTATTTAATTAAAAATATAAGCCCTAATGACCGGATTAAGATGTGTAATTACGCAGTTTAAGAGCATAATCAGTCAGTCGATCAAAAGTCGACTGAAGGGTGTTCCCTAAGGTCCATCTATGGTCTTGAGCTTATACATCCTACCATGCAAGTAAGACATTAATTATTACAGACAATGTTCCTATCTTACTATTACAGACCCAAAATGATAAATATATAAATTACAATACAACATGAAATACTTTTCAGGGTCTTCAGGTCTTTCAACTTTTAGTCCTTGTGCCATATGATTTTGACCTGCCAATTGTATACTTACACATATACTCAAACATCCATTAAATACAATAGGTATTTGTCATTATCAAAACTGGGCGTGACCTATAAGGTTAACATTCTCCCCCTTTTTGATAATGACAAATACATCATGCAAAAAATGTGGGTATAGCCATAAATGGCTCCTCCTAACAATATGCATTAAGTGAAGTCTAATTTAAACCCAATTTTTTGCTTCTTCATCTCCCCCTTTTGGCAACAGCAAAAAGATCCATAAAAATTACAGTTCTAGGCAATGGGTAATAAGCATTTTTATACACAATAAGTTTGGAAAATTTTTGAAAAATTTCGGCTGAGTTCTGTTTGAAAATAGGACATTTCTCAAAACTTCCTGTATAAAAAATGACCTGTTTTGAGTTTATAAATCTTAGCAATTTATCCACAACTACACAACTCAAACAGTTCTAGTATCATCACTGCAATAAAATATAAATAAAATCATTATCATGCAATAGATATGAGAATTGTGCATTGCAAAACATAACCAATTTCATAAATTTCAAGCCAACGAAAGATATCAATTGTTATATTGATTGTTAGACTTTGAAATTATTAGAAAACTCCCTCCTTTTAATATAACATTTTGGGTATGAACAATTTTATAACCAAAGAATATGTCAATTATGCACACAAGAAGGAAAACAAGATGTCGCATGTAAAATCATTTTCCTGCCAAAAACAAAAATATGTTATATAAATAGATAACTATATATCTCCCATATTATTTTAAACAAATGTATAGGAACAGTGCTTGCAAAATAAAAACTTTAATTCGAGGATCAAGCAAGCAAATTTTTCTAGTGATCATTTAAACACAAAACAACTTTATGACCATAAAAATTACAACCATTTGTAACTCAAAGATAGACAATTTTAAGTGCAAGATCATATGGTAAAGTTTGAAATAGTTTGTGGAAAAACAATATATTTCTGCTTTAGGATTTTCAATCAGATTAATACATTTAAGCGCACGTCACAATAATTTCAAAACACATCTAATCCTACGATATTGGTGAGCATTTGCAAGATAAGAGTTTAGTTTAAGATGCTCCCCCTTTCAAATTGAATCCAAACTTAGATGAAATAAACGGCTTATACTTAATACGGATTAATTTCATTAAATATGCCAAGTAGTATAAGCAATCGTTTTTAAGTCTTTTAAAATGAATATACTGAATTAAGATTTATTCATTTACCATTCAATCAGTATAATCATCTCTATAGATCACACATGCATCAGAAGACATACATTAAGGCGTAAAATAAAACACATAACTGAGAACAATCCATCTTTAGAAGCGAGATATGATGTTCAAGGTTCTTAGAAGAGTCTCAATATTCAATAAGTCAAAACATGATGCATATGAGTTCTTTATGATCTTTCTCTTAGGATGGAGCTACGTTCCTTAAATACCTAATGATTATGTGAGAATGAAGTTTAATTTTCATTGAGTTTTCACTCATCTTTTCAAAAAGGATTTTAACTTTTAATTTTATTATAATCATCATTGGACAAGGTTTTGTGTTGGAAAAGTCTACCAAAATTTTGGCAGTATGCCATTTGTATATAGGACATTTTCCCATAAAACATGTACTTGATAGTGGGTTGTTTTCAATAAATAAACCATATAAAGCAAGCAACAACCTAATATCTACAAATAGCATGCAAATTATATCACTGCATCTGCCATATAGGAGGCTTTCAACACAAACATGCTTTCCCATAGTTCAATCAACAATTCATAAAAAAAAAAAAAAAAAAAAAAAAAAAAAAAAAAAACCTATCTAATAGATGATATGAGCAATAGCTAACAATGGATAGTTATAAGATTAGTGCAGAGTTGTTCTCCCAAAGGCATACAAACATATAAGCATAAATAAAAATTGAAAGCATTTTAATGAATATAGATATGAAAGATGAATGCTCCCCCTCAATTATGCACTTGACTTATTTAATGTCTTTTTCTTATTTTTCAAATCATTTAGCCAAGAGATCTAGATTTTTAATGATATATGTTTGACTTTGAGTTCTTAGGCTTAATAGACCAAAAAGTCACAATTGTATATTTCTTTAACAGTTCTAAGCCTATATTTGCCTATTTTCTTATGATTTATAATACGTGAGAGGCCTAAGTTCAAATGGCTTTGAATGCTAAGGTTCATGCATAGGTTTCTTTGAATTTTGTTCTATCATCTAGATTGAGACCTATATTAATCATTTTAGTCATTTAACTTAATTCACAAAGCTGAAGCTCTAAAAGATTTGATTTAATGTTTGAGAGCTTATAAAAGAAATTTTGAATTAATACTCTTGAAAAATTAGAATTTATGTTATGTTCCAAGAGTATTTATTATGAATGGACATGATTCAAGA
The DNA here is from genome assembly GCF_029873635.1 of Malania oleifera. NCBI lineage: Eukaryota > Viridiplantae > Streptophyta > Magnoliopsida > Santalales > Ximeniaceae > Malania > Malania oleifera. The sequence continues at coordinate 81,970,501 of NC_080422.1, read as the reverse complement.
TATTTGCACGAAAGAGGATATGTCTATACAATTTAGATAAAGAGCAACTAGAAGAGTATGAATTTTGGAACATTGCTATAATTTGGTGATTGGAATGTATCCTTTAGATATGATCACAATTTTGGAGCAAGGATATGAACTAATAAGAGAGTGGATCTTTCCCTGATGTGATTGTGCTATGGTAAAGATTTCCTATGGAGGATATAAACGAAAATTAGAGAATTTATAATTTAAGCTCAAAGGGAATATTTTGATTAATCAGTGTAACTAGAATCCCTTAGTGGTTGCCTCTAATTTTGATTATGGAAGGATGTCTTTAAGTAAGCACTAGTTAGAATAGGGACTAATGATCATTAGTGCTTAAGCCTAGAGTGATGACTAAACTAAGGTTAAGGCTTTTATATTCAAAAATAAGTTTAGGTTTAACTGATATATATTGAGATGGATTCCCTAAAACTCAAATATGTCCAATGGGCATAATATGCTCAACTTAAGATTTGTATATTCAAGTATGAATTAAGCAATAAGAATTATATACTCGGCAAGGATGATTTTTTCCATTTGGAAGCGAATTTTAATTAAGCTATAGCCAATAATTTTATATTTTAACCAATGAATTTATGCATTAAGTTCAAATTGGTTATATACTTGGATTTGCAAATTTGCTTGATTTTTCAAAATACTTAGTATGTAAGATTTTAAATGGTGGACATATACTAAGATTTTACATTTTCAGCCCCGGACCACTTCCTAAGCCTTTAGAAGACACTACCCCCTATAGCTAATCCTAACTACTAAGGAAGAATTATGTGATCATGTAAGTCCTGTTTGAGCAAATTCTTCCTTGAATTTCAAGGGTTTTCTTTCTTAACAACCTATATCACTTTTCTCCCTTTTATTCTCAATAGGTTAGGAGTCGGTGATTCTTTAATTTTCCATACTCGTTTGGGTTTCACACCTTTTCTTTTAAATGGGCAATCAAATTTTGTGTGCCCCTTCTTTTTACATCAGATCGATGAGGTGTGAGTGTATGGACTGGAGGAGGTATTAGCATAGTGTTTCGATTCTTTTACAAAGTACCTCATGTATAGGTTCTTTCTTTTCTTATTTTCAATCCCATTATAACCTATACCTTCTTTATCTAAGGTCATCTTTTGTGAACCTAAGAGTTTGTCAACACTTTCTTTACCTCTAGTGAATGTATGGATGATCTTAGACTGGTCTTCAATTTTCTTTTCTAGATCTTAAAATTTTAAGTTCTCTAGACCTTTGCAAACATTCTGAAGTTTCATAAATTCTTTAGACATATTATTTGCTTTATTTTCAAGATCAAGGATATGAAGATTTTTTTCATTTTCAATTGTAAGTTGGGATCTTACGTCTTTAAGCTCTTTTTGCTGCATAACATTCTTGTTTTCCAAATTCGTGATTTTCAAATCCTTTTCTTTATTAACAAGAATTTGTGATTCAATTTCTTTCAATGATGCCTAATTCTTGTTTTTCAAAACATTGTAGCATTCAAGTGTTTTAACAAGAGACTTATGAGTTCTAACATATTCAACTTGTGATTCCTCATAAGTAGGCATGCTCTCACTATCAATGCTATCATATGATTCACAATCAGACATATCATTCAAATCAGCATATGAATCATTTTTAGATTTATCTACTCAAGTCAAAGGAATAAAGATAACCTCATTATCAGTTAAAGCAACAAATCACTGCTTACCTCCTTCAAGTTCAGTAGAGCTTGAGTCACACGAAGAGTTCACTTTGTTTTGCATGGGTGCTCCATATCTCCTTTCAAGTCAATCCCATGTCTCTTTAGCACTGCTACATGCTATAACCTCACATAAAACATTAGATTCTAAAGCATGTAGTAAGGTATTCATAGCATCAAAATTTACTTGCACTAAGTTCCTGTCATGATCATTCAATTCATACTCAGATTTAGGAACACTAGTACAATCGGTAGATTTCATAGCCACACAATCACCCTAATCAATGACATTCCAAAATTTCCAATTTAAAGCTTTCACATACACAGTCATTCTGAATTTCCATATAGTATAGTTATCATCACAAAATACTGGTGGGTGTGTGACCAATCATCCCTCACATGAAGGGGATGCACTAACAGGAGCCATTATGATCTTTTAACTAAATGACGTCTAAGTCTAAGTAACTTGGCTCTGATACCAATTGTTAGCTTTGGTGCAATCCCAAGAGGGGGGGGGGGTGAATTGGGTATTTAAAAAATTATCGCCTAAGTCAATCGGTTTACAACAGTATCGAACAACCTAGGGTTAGTTTATGCAATCAATAGATAAACACACATGTGCAGTAAAGTGCAAAAAGAGTATATGATACACGCGATATGTTATCAAGGTTCGGTCAAAGTGCCTATGTCCCCGCTTTGGCTAACAAACACAAGGATTACCACTATAGGCTCACTTAACGGGTGGAACGACACCTAAACAACTAGGTCAATTAGCACAGGGCTAACCTCAACCATTACAACCAGGTCAATTAACACAGGGCTAACCTCAACCTATACAACCAATCCTTACTGGTCTGAATTACCGCCCCCTTAGGCCATGCTTGGAAATACAACATTATTCTCAATCAAATGGTACAGTGATTATGCTTTCACGTAAAGTAGATATGTACCCAATATGCACGGTATAATCAATACACTGCCAAAAGATAGGATTTTATAAGCTCAGTGTAGTCTAAGTTTTTACTCTCAAATATTTATGCAAATATTGCAATCAGTGCATAAAAGTGAAAATGATATGATTTTTGTGTCAAATAATGACTTCAATCACAATGCACAAACAAAGATCACAAGCACACTTCAAATATCTCAACAAATAATTTTTCTCAATATAAACTACAAGAGATATTCAAACAATGGTTTGCAAAATTTATTTGATCTTTGTATCAAGATGATAATTTCAAACAGAACATATAGCAACAAAGATCTTCAACACGCTAACAAATATCTCAAAATATTTTTCTCAAGATAAATCACAAGAGATATTTGAAATTGGTTTGTAAAATAGTATTTATCTTCAAGCACACTTCAAATACCTTCAAAAAATATTTTTCTCAAAATAAACAACAAAAGATATTTGAAATCGATTTGTAAAATATTATTTCACAACAAAAATACAATATGAACTCTTGAGTATTGCAATGAAAATGCAAAACTCAAAAACTCAAAGAAATTTTTCTACAAAAGGCTTATTTACGAAGCCCCCTAGAAAAACTAGAAGCTTACTCTCAAAGAAAAATCAATCTCAATCAAAACGAGCTAGTGAGAGTTTAAGCTTGGTGAGATTAACACAAGAGCACTCTTACTTAGTGGTATTTGCAAAATAGATGGGTAAGAATGAGAGTATAAAGCTTGAATATGAAAAATAGGTTTTTTGAGATTCACAGGATATTTGCTAATTATTTCGCTAATCTCATGCTAATTTTTGCAAATGAAGGGGTATATATAGACTTCCCCAAAAATATAACTGTTGAGGACACATATGGAATTATTAGGAAACTTTTAATATATTTTAATATAATTAGCCCCATTTAAAAATATTAACCACAGTAAAAATAATGGGGCAACCCGAGAGCACCGGTCGAACGAAGCAGGTTGGGTTGACTGAGTTTGTGCAAGTTCGGTCGATCGGGTAAGAAATGAACTAGAAGTTCGGTCGATCGGGCATGGTGTTAAGGGAGGATTTTCCTTTTCTGTGCAGTTCAATTGATCGGGAACTTTTGAACTGAGTAGTTTGGTCAACCAGAGCATTGAGTTCTCACATGTGGGAGCTCGGTCAACTAGGGCGTTGGATTATGTTTTGGCCACGATCGACTGTAAGGTCAAAAAGTTGACTCCGGTGGGAGTTCGGTCAATCGAGAAGGAATGAACTGACAAGTTCGGTCGACCGTGAAGTGGTCAAACTATTGACCCGATCCTGCTTTGGTCGACCGGGTGATATTGTACTTAGTAGTATGGTCGACTGAACATGCAACTTAAGTTCATTTCTGTCCTTTTTACTTATATAATCACTTATTCCATTTGCCCATATATATATATGCAAGTGTAAGTGTCCTAGGGCCATTCTAGGTCTTTTTCATTTTGAGGACACCGAAACAATCCAGTGTTGGTCGACCAAAGGGTTTTCCCTAAGGTCAATCTATGGTCTTGAGCTTATACATCTTGCCAAGCAGGTAAGGCATTAATTATTATAGACCATGTTCCTATCTTACTATTATAGACCCAAAATGATAAATATATAAATTACAATACAACATGAAATACTTTTCAAGGTCTTCAGGTCTTTCAACTTTTAGTCCTTGTGTCATTTGATTTTGACCTGCCAACTGTATACATGCACGTATCCTCAAACATCCATTAAATACAATAGGTATTTGTCATTATCAAAACTAGGTGTGACCTATAAGGTCAACAAAACATTTTAAGAATATAACCATTGTTGAGGTTCAGTCGCCTGAACTATAAGTTCATTTTCCTGAGCCTTCAGCGCACTATTTTATTTTTTCTATAAGACAACGTTAGGCACCTGAGGTCCAACTTCAGTCACCTGAGGCTACACTACCTCTTCAAAATTCTTTCAGGAAAATCTTTAGCGCCTAAGGTTTATTCATCAGTCGCCTGAACATATAAAAAATATGTTTTTCTCTTTGTTTTCAAAACCCTTGGCTTTATTGCTTTCTTACATTTAAAATATCTTTTTTGGGGTTTTTTAAAACAAGGTCTTTAAGTCCATTTTATCCCCTAATGAGCTTTATCTCATCCAAAATGATATTTAGAGTTGAAGTACTTACATGAAGCTTCCTAAAACTTAAAAAAACTCTTTTGTTCTTTGAAGTCTTCATGAATATCCTTTCTTTTTCCTTGAGCTTGATCATTCTTTGAGCTTCATTTGCTTCAACTATCTTGAGTCTCCTTGAGCTTCCACTTGATCTCTTTGTAAATGTAGCATGACTTTAAGCACTTGGTGATCTTTGGTTAATCTTTCTTGATCTTTTTGAACTTGTCATTTTAGAGTTCTTGAAATCTCATCACTTGAGCATGAATTAGTTAAATAATCCTTTATTTGTTACCATCAAAACAAGATGTAAAAGGCTTGTTAGGACAACAATCCCTCCCCTTTTGATGAGGAAAAATAAGGAACAAAAATGAGAAAGCCTTGAATCCCCCTTTTTGATGATGACAAATAAGGAGCAAAAATGAGAAAGTCTTGAAAAAGACTCCCCCTTACAATAAGCATACTTTTTAAAACATATTTTTATGTTGCTTATATCCACATTGTACTTTCCCTTCCTCATACTATATGTCATATGCTTTCTCTCCCCCATACTATAAGTCATATCCTTTTATGTTTTATTCTTACATTTTCAGATTCTTATATTTGCTCTCTAGAATATCTCCCCCCTTTTGACTTCAATCAAAAAGAGAAAAGAACCAATAACACAAAGAGTTGTAACATAAGAAGCATAAGCATATATATATAGGCATCAAGGTCCAACAAGTCATAAGCATTTAAGGTTACAGACCAAACAAAACACAAAAAGCAAACAAAGCAGTACAAGACAAAATGGAAAACATAGAGTTATTTTGTAATATAACGAAAAAATGTTAAGCTAATTATTAGCATTATCATCATTTTCTTCATCAACATCATCAATATCATTATTAGCATCTTCCGCAGCCTCTTCTTCTTCTGCATCTTCTTCCTCTCTACCTTCTCCAGATGCTACATCTGAGGAATCGTCACTACGAAGAATAGAGCAAGTGTCCATAGGGTCACTGCAAGATGAACTAGCCCTAGTCTTCTCAATACTCGTAAGACACTGGTCTAGTGAAAAGTAATTGTCCTAAAGGGACTAAAGACCTAAATGCATATCATGGTTGAATGATGTGAACTCAGTGTAGAAAGGTACGAACCATGAAGGGGTCTCAATTGCAGGGCCTTGGGGCTGATCCTAAGGAGGAGGAGGAGGTACAGCTGCTGGCCTTTGTGGTCTCCCTCCTTTCAAGAATCCACCCGGATTGTGTTTTTCATAGCCTATTTGTTTGAGGGTTGTGGAAGTAAAAAGGTTGTACCGAGTTCTTTTGATGAACAGTTTTGAAGGAGTGGTAATACTAAGATTGGAAAAGATAATATTGAGAACACCACCATATATGACGGTGACTCGATTTTCTTCCAACTTAGCCCACATCCATTTCAGAATTATGCTAGATAAATCAAGTTTCTTCCCTTTCAGCAAGCACCACAACACAAAACAATCGACGTAGGAAATATGATCATATGAACCGGTGTGTGGTAGGATGTTATTGGTGATGATCTTGTGAAGTATTTGAGCATTCAAATTTAGTTGTTTGTACATAGGATGATGCCCAAAGTAAACAGGTTCATTTACTATAATGAGTGGAAAAAATTCTTCGGGTGTGAAGCTTTGTTTTAGAATCCATGATTGGGCAAAGGCAAGGCATTCAAATTCACCCAGAGTAATATGGAGAATAGGAGCTAACATTTGAGGGATTAGACCTATCTTCTTGCCCCTAGCTTTGGTGGTCAAAACATTCTCTCCATGAACCATATTCGCATAAAATATTTTGACGAGGTTGGGAAATAAGCCTTTGGCTTGATAAACAACAAATATTTTCGAAACAATATCCTGAAATAAAGGTAGGATTTCTGGGAATTCAGAATCAAAGAAGTGTGTGTCAATAATTTTACCAAAGATTGATTCCATGGAGTGAAGATGGGTTCGATATCTATGCTCGAATGCGAAGTGATCAACCATTGTTCGATGTTAGCGTCTTCTTTTCCTGAAGAAGGACCCATGTTTTTTATTATCTTTGTGCAAGGCATCTTGGATTTTTGATGGAAGAAATTAGCCAAGGGAAACCCTAGATTTAGTGGGAGAAGATGTAGAATCATGTTTGGGAGGCATGGATTGAAGGAAACTGGAAATGGGTACTTCAGGTGCGTGGTGGAGCAGGGTTCAGGAGCTTGGAATTTGAAAAGATTAGGGTTTTCGCACTAATATATATAGTACCCGCGACTTCAGGTGCCTGAAGAATAAGTTCGGTTGCCTGAAGATTTTTTGAAGGTGAATATCAATAAGCAGTAGCACCTCAATCGCCTGAGGTCTGAAGCTCAAGCTCTTGAGCCTCTGTGTAGGCGCCTAAACTGTAGTGACCCAGGAAAATTATGGTATTTTAAATAATAATAGAGTGGGAGGAAATAGAAATTGGGAAGGAAAATAAAGAGGCAGCAAGCCTCGTCAACGAGGGTACGTTTCATCAACGAGAAAATGCTGAAGAGCAATCCTCTCATCTCTAAATTTCATCGACGAACTCCCTTCATGACCTCGTCAATGAGGTGATGTGGTTCGTCGACAAAGGCCACAGTATAAATAGTGTTAAATACGATTTTTCAGTGTAAATTGGTCACAGAAACTTCCTCTCTCTCCTCCCTTTGATTTCCCTCTCTTCTTTCTTAATTTCTGGGCCAGATTTCTGCCAGTTCGATGATCTGAAGCCACCATGACACTCGTGGGAGAGTTCTCTTCAAATCTACTAAAGTGGATTGTCAGTGGGATTGATTTGGAAACCATCCCAAATCCAAGGTAAGACTTTCTACTTAGTATTTGGTTTCATGACAATTGTAGGAAGTGTAGTACGCGTAAAAATATTGAACTTTAGTTATGGAAAAAATATCATTTTCAGGGTGTTGAGTGGGGAACCCTGCGGATGCGGGACTAATTATATTATGAGCTTCTCAAGAATCAGGTAAGGGGATAAACTAAGCTAGTTATTTTCTAAAAATATATATATGTTATTACAGCATTAGATTTCAGGAAAAATAAAAATATATTTATATATGTGTTTATGTTTGGGAAATACTGTTGTAAAAGATTATATGTTTAAATATGTATAAAACATGTTTCATGTGGCATTAGTAGAATTTATAATGAAATACTGTTTTTTTGGGAATGTGATAATGATGTGGATTTTTATAATAAAACTGGCGCATGGGCCAAGAATTTTATATGATTTGCCGGCGTACGGACCATGCTATGGATATGATTTGCCAGCGTACGAGCTGAGCTATGGATATGTTTGTCGACGTACGGGTCGAGCTATGGATATGATTTGCCGGCGTACAAGCCAAGCTATGTTAAAATATGAAATACCGGCGTATGGGCCAATGATTTTCATGATATACGTAAATATGCAAAATGGTGTGATGATTAACTTGACAAATATTAGTATGAAATATCCATGTATCACAATTTGATTATATGCTATATGTTATCTGAACCTTGTTGGCTTGGTCTAGGCTAGCACTTGCACGGTATCGATGCTATGTGTTTATGATCCATCATGATATTTGTGTTGATGCTATTGTACGGAGTAGCGTGAGGTTGGATGATTGATGTGGTTTTAAGAAATGTGAGTGCCCCTAGTGTACAGACGAGGTTTGGCAAACCCATTGGACTTGGCAGTGGTCGGCCAACCATTGTCAGGTCCCGCCTTCAAGCCATACAACCCAGTCATGTGGGGGTAATACATGACAAGAGCCAACTAACCTACCAAGGTTCTTTTCGTATTATATTTATATGAGATGAATTATGCTATGAGAATCATGTATGTTATGCTATGCTTTGATTATACATGTTTTCCCTAGAAATGAGATATATAGTTTTACTGGTTATGCTTATGTAAGCGATTATATATCATGGAAATGCTCTTGTTGCCACACACTAGTATTAGTTTATTTCCCTTACTGAGACGTGTCTCACCCCGAATTTCATAAACATTTCAGGAGCCCCTGATAGGAGAGCGGATAAAGCTCCTGCTGAGATAGTACTGTTGATCTGCCCTGTCTGAAGGGTAAGTTTTGGTGGGGATGGTTGGATTTGGTGGGAAATGTCCCTAGGACTTTCTTTTTGGGATGTGTATATAAATATAATAGATGTAGTAACTCTGGTATTATAATGGATGGTATTGTGTATGGTGTTATGAGTTATTATGATTTTTGTGCTTCCTGCCGCTTAGGCTTCCGTTTTTATTTCTGTTATATCCCTAGTATCCACGGGTTTAGGTTGATTATGATCTGTTGGATTTATTATATAGATTTTGTATTATTTTTAAGGAAAAGGAAAAAAAATGTGAAAATTAAGCAGGTCGTTACAGTTTGGTATCAGAGCCTAGTTTGCTAGGTTTTAAAAACTTTAGAATGCGGTGAAAACGATATTAGAGTAAAGAAAAAGATTTAAGGATTTGTTCTACAAGCTAGAGGTAGGATTTCCATGGTGGTTTCTATGTTTTCCCTGGGGTTACGATTTCAAGAAAACCATAGTAAACTATTGACGGGTTATGTTCCTAGAATGTAGGACTGGGGTTAGAAATAAGCTGAGAGTGTTGAGATAAGAGGTTAAGTTAAGTGGTTAAATTATAAGGATACAATTACTGAGTTGCAATTGTTATTTTTCAGGATGGATCTAAGATGCGGTAGTGCCCATGTGAAAAGCAGTGATGGAGCAGGGCCATCAGGTGCAGGCAGGACAAACTCTGATGCAGTATTACGTAGAGTGGCTCAGTAGGTTATGGCTGAGATCGCTAGGAGCTCGATGGAGCAGGGTGGTCTATCGGTTGGCTATAGGTGCACTATTAAGAAGTTTACGAAGATGAATCCTCTGGCCTTTTTGGAAGGAGTCGATCCTGTAGCCTCTGAGAATTGGATGTAGGAGATTGAGAAAGTCTTGGTCGTATTGCAGTGTATCGAAGAACAGATGGTTCTCTTCGCCACCTATAGACTAATAGGAGAGGTCAAGAGATGGTGGACAATTGTGAGGCTTTTGGAGCAGCAAAGGACTACGCCGATAGCCATGACTTGGGATCGGTTTAGGGAATTATTTTTTGATAGATATTTTCCAGCTACTGTTAGGGAGGCTAAAGTGGAGAAGTTCTTGAGTCTGAAGTAGGGATAGTTATCACTGTAGCAGTATGCGACGTGTTTTATTGAGCTATCCCGCTTCGCTTCGTATATTGTCCCTGATGAAGTGAAGAAGGCAAGGCAGTTTAAGAGAGGATTGAGGTGGAGTATATTCACGAAGGTGGTAGTGCTACGGATCCAGGATTTTGCTAAGCTAGTCGATAGAGCAGCCTTGGCAGAGGTTGGTGAGCATTTGGATGTAGAGGAGTAGGGACAGAGGAAGAGATCTGCATCTTAAGGTTACCAATAGGGTCCTAGACAGGGTCAGTGGAGGAGAGGAAACCATGGCAGAGGGCGGAGGCAGGAGACTAGAGGTCGCGAGGTTAAGGTAGTGCAGGGTTCTCCAGTCTGTCAAACTTTTGGTAAGAGACACTGGGGAGAGTGTCGAGTAAGTGGTGTGGTCTACTATCGTTGCAGTAGACCAGGACATATGGTGCGAGACTTCCCTACACCACCAGATGTAGCTCTAGCTCACAGACCATATCGGGGAGGTTATCAGGTGCCACGTGGGGGCCAGGAGAGGAATACAGCTTCAGCTAGAGTGTTCACTCTGACACCGAGTGATGCTAAGACGGCAGGCGACTTGGTGACAAGTATGGTTAGTATGCTTTATTTTAAATTTATTACATTGTTTGATTCAGGAGCCACACACTCGTTTGTATCTTCGGGGTGCGTTAGACTATGTGGGGTAGAAACACAGTTGTGAATACTAAACTGTTGGTATCTACACCGATTGGGTCGGCAGTGATGTGTAGTAGAGTGCTCCAGGATTGTTTAGTTGAGATTCAGGGGAGAATCTTATCTTCCAATTTAATAGTGCTGGATATGCATGGGTTTGATGTAATCTTCGACATGGATTGGCTAGTAGCTAATTATGCTAGTATAGACTGCCATGCACGGAAAGTGATATTTCGACCTCCAAGAAGAGCGGAATTCAAGTTTGTAGGGTCACGAGTGCAATCCCCGCCTTAGCTAGTTTCAGCTATCCAGGCCAGGAGACTTCTGCTGAGTGGTTGTCAGGGGTTTGTGATAGTTGTAAAGGAAATGTCAGAGAATGAATTGAAACTTGCTAGTACACCTGTAGTGAAAGAATTTAAAGATGTTTTCCTAGATAAGTTACCAGGCTTGCCACCCGATCGTGAGGTAGATTTCCCTATTAATCAACTTCTGGGTACAGCGCCGATTTCTAAAGTACCTTACTGGATGACGCCAGCGGAGTTAGGAGAATTGAAGAATTAGCTTGAGGATTTGCTTTAGAAGGGCTTTATACAACCTAGTGTATCTCTGTGGGGAGCTTCAGTTCTATTTGTGAAGAAGAAAATGGGTCTATGAGGATATGTATAGATTATAGGGAGATTAATAAAGTGACAATCAAGAATAAATATCCTCTACCCCATATAGATGATTTGTTTGACCAGCTCTAGGGTACACAGGTGTATTCAAAGATTGACCTCAAATCTGGCTATCATCAAGTGAAAGTGAAAGCAGAAGATGTCTCGAAGATGACCTTCGAGACTAGGTACGGGCATTAAGAGTTCTTTGTTATGCCATTTGGTCTAACGAATGCTCCTACTATATTTATAGATTTGATGAATAAGATTTTTCATCCATATTTAGATCTGTTTGTTGTTGTTTTTATTGATGATGCACTGGTCTATTCGAAGAGCTATGAGGAGCATGAGACGCATTTGAGGCACGTTCTACAGATGCTATGGGAAAAGAAGTTGTACACCAAGTTCAGTAAATGTGAATTCTGGTTTGAGAAGGTCATGTTCTTGGGGCATGTTATATCTCGATATGGTATTTCTGTGGATCCTAGTAAGATCGAGGCAGTAGTGGATTGGGCTAGACCGAAGAATGTCCAGAAGATCAAGAGTTTCTTGGGATTAGCTGGTTATTACCGTCATTTCATTGAGGGATTCTCAGCTTTATCAGGGCCTCTAACATGACTAACTAGGAAGAATGCCAGATTTGAATCGGATGACAACTGTGAGCAGAGATTTCAAGAGTTAAAGCAAAGGCTAGTCATAGCGCCGATGCTGATTATCCCATCAGGGGGTGAGGGTTATACTATCTATAGTGATGCGTCCTTGAAGGGACTTGGCTGTGTATTGATGTAGCATGGCAGGGTGGTGGCATATGCCTCTAGACAGTTGAAAGAATATAAAAAGAACTACCCTACCCAAGATCTTGAATTAGCTGCAGTAGTACATGCATTGAAGATTTGGAGGCATTACCTGTATGGCGAGCGGTGTGAGATTTTTTTCGACCACAAGAGTTTGAAGTACTTTTTCACGTCGAAGAAATTTAATATGAGGCAGAGAAGGTGGTTAGATCTAATTAAGGATTTCTATTGTACCATCAGTTATCACTTGAGGAAAGCAAACGTTGTAGCTGATGCGTTGAGTAGGAAATCTAGGGAATCGGTGTTGGCGGCTATGGAGATCCAGTATCCGATTATAATGGATCTAGAGAGACTCAGCATTGAATTAGTTGAGAGTGATTCTTAGGTATGTATCACTAGTTTGGTAGTGCAACCTACTCTGTAGGAAAGGATTAAAGCTGCTCAGAAGGAAGACCCAAAATTAACAGAGGTGATGGACAGAGTGTGGAGTAGTTAGGGAGAGGAGTTCAGTATTAAAGATAACAGGACTTTGCGATTCTGTTCCATAGTATGCGTTTTTGCTAATACTAACATCAGAAAGACTATTTTAGAGGAAGCTCACAAATCTTTGTATATAGTTCATCCCGGTAGTACGAAGATTTATAGGGATCTACGAGAGTCATATTGGTGGAGTGGTATGAAAAAAGAGATCACCGAGTATGTAGCGCAGTGTTTGACGTGCCAGTAGGTAAAAGCTGAGCACTAGAGGCCAGCAGGTCAGTTACAACCATTATTTATCCCATAGTGGAAATGGGATCATATAACCATGGATTTCGTGTTAGGACTACTGACGATGTTACATGACCAGAATGCAATTTGGATGATAGTAGACCAATTGACTAAAACCACCCACTTTTTATGTATTAAGATCAGCTACTCCCTTAACCGTTTAGCAGAGATCTGCATTCAGGAGATAGTTCATTCTCATGGGATGCCAGTATCGATTGTGTCAGATCGAGACCCGCGTTTTACGTCATGTTTCTAGAGGAGCTTGCAGGAAGCTCTAAGGTCTCAATTATCGTTTAGCACGGTATTCCATCCTCAGTCAGATGGGTAGACTGAGAGGACGATGTAGATATTAGAGGATATGCTTTGAGCGTGCGTATTGGATTTTGGGGGTAGTTAGATTCAGTTCATGCCGCTAGTAGAGTTTGCGTATAATAATAGTTATCAAACCAGTATTGGCATGGCATTGTTTAAGGCTCTTTATGGTAGGAGATGCTGTTCTCCTTTATTTTGGGATGAAATGGGTAAGCAGCGAGTTATGGGACTTGAGCTTATGCAGCAGGCGTACGATAAGGTTCGACTCATCAGAGAGAGAATCAATGTAGCTCAGAGTCGACAGAGGAGTTATGTTGATAATCGCCACAGGAATCTGGAATTTGATGTGGGTAATCATGTATTTTTGAAAATAGCTCCTTTGAAAGGTGTTATGCGATTTGGAAAGAAGGGTAAACTTAGCCCTAAGTTTATCGGTCCATTTGAGATTCTAAATAAAGTGAGGCTGGTGGCCTATAGGCTAGCTTTGCCACCTACATTATCCACGATGCACGACGTATTCTTCATTTCTATGTTGAGGAAATACGTCCCAGATCCTTCTCATATCATTAGTTATGGTGAATTAGAGTTCAGTGATTCACTGGTGTATGAGGAGATACCAATACAGATTCTAGATAGGAAAGTGCAGGAGTTACGTAGTAAGAAGATTCCTTTGGTAAAAGTTTTGTGGAGGAATCATGTAGTGGAAGAGGCTTCTTGGGAGTCCAAGGAGCAGATGGAACAGAAGTATCCGCATTTATTCTAAGTGATTTGACAAGTAAATGTAAGTAAATAGGTAATATTTCTTTTGCAAGTACATGTAAAGTTTAGTTAGTAAGTAGTCTTTTAGTTTTGAGAGAATTTTATTTTGTTTATGTAATCTCCTAGGACACGGAATGTAACCACAGTATTCTTCCGCCATAAGTGAGGATAAGTAATAAAATAAGTAGACTGCTTTGTTTTTAAAGAATGATGAGTTGTATGGACAGTAAATTTTGAGGACGAAATTTTATAAGGAGGGGAGAATGTAGTGACCTAAAGAAATTATGGTATTTTAAATAATAATAGATTCGTAGGAAATAGAAATTGGGAAGAAAAAGATAGAGGCAGCAGGCCTCGTTGACAAACGTGAAGCGTTCATTGACGAAGTTACAATTGGGCTCCTCGACAAGGGTATGTTTCATTGACGAGAAAATACCAAAGAGCGATCCTCTCATTTCTAAATTTCGTCGATGATAAATAGAGTTCGTCGACGAACTCCCTTCATGACCTCGTTGACGAGATGATGTGGCTCGTTGACGAAGGCCACAGTATAAATAGTGTTAAATGTGATTTTTCAGTGTAAAATGGCCGTAGAAACTTCCTCTCCCTCCTCCATTTAGTTTCCCTCTCTTTTTTTTTTTAATTTTTGGGCCGAATTTCCGCAAGTTCGACGATCTAAGGCCACCATGACACTCCTGGGAGAGTTTTCTTCAAATATGCTAGAGTGGATCATCGATGGGGCTGAGTTGGAAACCATCCCAAATCCAAGGTAAGAATTTCTACTTGGTATTTGGTTTCTTGACAGTTGTAGGAAGTGTAGTACGTGTAGTATATGTAGAAATATTGAACTTTAGTTCTGAGAAATATCATTTTCAGAGTGTTGAGCGAGGAACCCTGCGGATGTGGGACTGATATTTTTAGGGGCTTCTCTGGAATCAGGTAAGGGGATAAATTAAGCTAGTTATTTTACGAAGATGTAAGTATGTTATTATAACATCTGATTTTAGGAAAAATAAAAATATATTTATATATATGTTTATGTTTGGGAAATACTGCTGTAAAAGATGATATGTTTAAATATGTATAAAACCTGTTTCATGTGGCATGAGTAGAATTTATAATGAAATATTATTTTTTGGGAATGTGATAATGATGTGGATTCTTATAATAAAACTGGCGTACGAGCCGAGAATTTTATATGATTTTCTGGCGTACGGGCCGTGCTATGGATATGATTTTCCGGTGTACGGGCCAAGCTATGAATAAGTTTGCCAGCGTACAGGCCGGGCTATGGATATGATTTGCCGGCATACGGGTCGAGCTATTGTAAAATATAAAATACCGGCATACGGGCCGATGATTTTCATGATATACGTAAATATGCAAAATGGTGTGATGATTAACTTGGGAAATATTAGTAAGAAATATCCATGTATCAAAGTTTGATTATATGTTATATGTTATCAGAACCTAGTTGGTTTGGTCTAGGCTAGCACTTGCATGGTATTGATGCTACGTGTTCATGATTCATCATGATATTTGTGTTAATGCTGCTGTACGGAGTAGCATGAGGTTGGATGGTTGATATGGTTTTAAGAAGTGTGAGCGCCCTTGGTGCATAGACCAGTTCTGGCACACCCATCAAACTTACTAACTATACTTTTGACTTGGCAGTGGTTGGCCAACCATTGTCAGGTCCCGCCTTCGGGCCACACAACCCAGTCATGTGGGGGTAATACATGACAACAGCCAGCTAACCTGCTAGGGTTGTTTTCGTATTATATTTATATGAGATGAATTATGTTATGAAAATCCTATATGTTCTGCTATGCTTTGATTATATATGTTTTTCCCAGAATTGAGATATACAATTTTACTGGTTATGCTTGTTGACCTTATAGGTCACGCTCGGTTTTGATTATGACAAATACTCATTGTATCTAATGAGTGTTTGAGTTTTGTGTAGGAACTAAGAGTGTTAAGATCAAGATGTGCACAAAACAAGTAAAGCCTGAAAACCAATTTCTATTCAATGTTGTAATATATTTCATTTAATTGGTCTATAATAGTAACTAGGGCTCTGGTTTGTAATAAGCTGACACACTTCACATGTATGATAATACGTAAGCTCAAACAAACCGTAAATGAGAAAAGACCTTAGGGTCGGTCGACCGACATCAGACTTTTTTGGTGTCTTCAAATTGGACCACAAGTGACCCTAGGACACACACATTTGTACATATGTTTGTTAGGCACTTCATTAGGGTTTGTATTTCTCAAAACAGGACCGAAATGCACACTTGGTGCACTTTCGGTTGACCAAACTAGACAATTCATTCTTCTCTAGTCGACCGAACCAGGCCTGAGTCAACAGTTAACCAAGGCCCTGGTTGACTGAACGAGGTAGTTCAAAAAGCCCTAGTCTACTGAAACCTCCATGGGTCAAATATTTGACCATCTGGTCGACCAAGCAACTTTTGTACACTAACTACCTGGTCGACCGAGGGTCCTCGGGAAAAATCCAATGGTTTGGTCGACCGAACCAACCAGTTCAAAATGGCCTGGTCGACCGAACCTTTGAAAATTGAGAAATCGCCCTCTCTTGGTCAATCGAGCCCTCAGTTCAAAAGTCCCCTGGTCAACCGAACCATATGAGACTTGGTCGACTGAAAAATTTCTGGTCGATTAGACCTCTCGGGTTGCCTGATTTTTACCGCAGTTAAATATTTTTTAAATAGGATTAAAATGCTTTAAACGTCATTAAACTTCCCTAATAATACCCAATAGGTCCCCAATGGTCATATTTTCTCTCATGCCTATATATATGAGATCATTTGTGAAAATGAAACAAGATTAGCTATGATTAAGGGAGAATTCTCTGAAAATCCAAAAGCCTATACTACTCATTTTTTGAGCCCCATTCACTCATGCTTATCTTCTATTAGTGGCCACATCATTTGTAAGTGGATTGAGTGTTTGTTTCCATAGGTTTGCTCTCCTTGTCTTCCTTGGTTGATACGATTTTATTGAGAGCAAAACCTAACTACTCTTAGGGGACTTTGTTAATAAGTCTCTCCTAAGAAGACTATTATAAAACTTTTGATTATTGCACACTCATTGCAATATCTCAAGAAGTTTGTATTTGTTTTTGGATTGCAAAAAACTTCTCAAACATTTTCAAATATCTATTGTGCTTTTATCTTGAAATATATTTGAAGAGATATTTGTTTGTGTGATAGTTATCTTTGTTGCAATATTCACTCACTCATATATTACTTGCTAAATACGAAGATTACACATTTTTTGCAAACCAAGCATATACTTCATTTGATACTTACATGCTTGAGATATCCCACTGATTGAAATAATTGAGACTTGACATCTTTGTGTGAGCTTATTGGCTGAATATATTGTGAAACAAAGACTGCTTGTTTGACACTCTCATGTACGCATTATACTAATAGAAAATACCCTTGAGAGTTGAACATCTAGACCACATTGAGCTTCCATATTGAATCATATTTGTGGTGTATGTTATTGCGTGAATTTGGGTACACATCTGCTTTACTTGAAAGCAAATTTATTGTACCATTTGATTATATACACATTTTTTGTATTTCCAGGAACGAGCCTGAAGAGGGAGACTATCCCTATAATAGGCCTAGATTGGCTTAGATACGGTTAGGAAAGCTAGATGCGACATCTTATTAGGGCGTGTAGGTTGAGGTCAGCCCCGCTAATTGACCTGGTTAAGGTTGAGGTTAGCCCTGTGTTAATTTGACTTGGTTGTAATCGGTGCCACTCCACCCTTAAGTGAGCCATTAGTGGAATCCTCTGGCTTGCGAGCTAGAGGCGGGGACGTAGGCACAGTTGGCCGAATCTCGATAACATATCGTGTGCCTTGTTTATATTTCTGTACTTTATATTTACCGCCCATGTATGTTATGGTGTAAATGATGCGTTTGTTTTAAATTTCCACATCATTCTTATCTACACATTTGGAATTGTATAAAAAGATCCTAGGTTTGTGTAATACTGATTGTAGGATTAGTTGAACCTAGGAAGAAAGTTTAAAATTCCAATTCACCCCCCCCTCTTGGGAATACACCTTTTCTAACAATGTTTATGCAAACGATTATATATCATGAAAATGCTCATGTTTCCACACACTAGTATTAGTTTATTTCCCTTACTGAGAGGTGTCTTACCCTGAATTTCATAAACATTTCAGGGGCCTCTTATAGGATAGCGGATAAAGCTCCGCTGAGATAGTACTGTTGATCTGCCCTCTCTGAAGGGTAGTTTTGGTGAGGACGATTGGATTTGGTAGGAAATGTCCCTAGGATTTTCTTTTTGGGATGTGTATATAAATATAATGGATGTAGTAACTCTGGTATTAGGATGGATGGTATTGTGTATGGTGTTATGAGTTATTATGTTTTTGTTTTTCCTGCTGTTTAGGCTTTTGTTTGTGTTTCTGTTATATCCTTGGTACCCACGGGTCAGGTTGATTATGATCGACTGAATTTATTTTTAAGGAAAATGAAAAAAAAAATTGTGGAAATTAAGTAGGTCGTTACATGAACTTTCAAGTTCAGTCGCTTGATGTCCTCAAACTTTTGAAATTCTTTTTATTCTTAACCTAAAACCTTCCTAACTCACTTCTTTATTACGTAACAACCCATGTTCTTTTCTAATGGATATAAATCTTTCTGCGAAGAGAGGTTTTGTAAAGATATCCGCCCATTGATCATTCATATTTATAAAGTCAAGTATGATATCTTCTTTTTGAACATGATCTCTTAGAATGTGGTGTCTTATGTCAATGTGTTTTGTTTTTGAGTGTGATGTAGGAATTTAGAGATTTTTATGGCACTGGTGTTATCACACTTAACTGGAATGGTGGAGTATTCTAAATTGTAGTCCTTTAATTTTTGTTTCATGTATAAGATTTGGGCACAACAACTCTCAGCTGCTACATACTCAGCTTCACCTGTGGATAAGGCTACGAAATTTTATTTTTTAGAAAACCAAGACACTAGAGATTGTCCTAGCAAGTGACAAGTCCCACTTGTACTTTTTCTATCTTACACCCTGTATAATCGGCTTCTGAATAGCTTATCATTTTGAATCTAGTTTCCTTAGGATATCGAAGTCCTAATTCAATAGTTCCTATCAAGTACCCAAGGATTCTTTTTACAGCTATTTGATGTGATTCTTTAGGTGCTGATTGAAAATGTGCATACACGCAAACACTAAACATTATATTAGGCCTACTAGTTGTTAAATATAGCAAACTTCCAATCATACCTCTATAGTATTTCATATCTACCGGTTTCCCTTTTTCATCTTTATCGAGACTTATTGAAGTACTCATGGGGGTCCCTATGAGCTTACTACTTTCCATATCGAATTTTTTAAGCATATCTTTTCTATATTTGGATTGAGTTATGAAGGTTCCATTTTTAGCTTATTTGATTTGTAATCCTAGGAAGTAGTTCAACTCACCCATCATGCTCATTTCAAATTCTTTTTTCATACATTTAACATATTCTTTACATAGATTATCATTTGTCGCACCAAAAATAATATTATCCACATAAATTTGGATTATAAGCATATCATCTTTCTTAGATTTGATAAACAAAGTACTATCAACCTTACCTCTAGAAAACCCTTTACCTAGTAGGAATCTACTAAGTCTTTCATACCAAGCCCTAGGGGCTTGTTTCAAACCATATAGGGCCTTAGTTAGTTTGGACACATATTCAGGTTTTTGTATATCTTCAAAGCCCAGTGGTTGTTCTACATATACTTCTTCATTAATATAACCATTGCACTCTTTACATCCATTTGATATAATTTAAATTCTTTATGAGATGCCTAAGCTAAAAGCATCTTATTAATTGCTTCCATTCTAACTACGGGAGCAAATGTTTCATCATAGTCTATTCCTTCTTCTTGATTATATCCTTTAGCTACAATTCTAGTTTTATTTCTAACTACAATTCCATTTTCATCCTTTTTGTTTCTAAGTACCCATTGAGTTCCTATAATTGAATAATTTTCCAATTTTGGGACTAATGTCCATACTTTACTTCTTTCAATTTGATTCAACTCTTCTTGCATAGTAATTATCCATGAATCATCACTTAAAGCTTCTTCTACATTCTTTGGTTCATTGATTACGTGCCAAAACTGCGTAATTGGGCACTTTAATCCGATCTTTACGGCTTATATTTTTAATATGGGGTCCAAATTTTTTCAATATTTTAAAAAATTTCCAAAATTATCATTCTTGAGTTTTATTGTGCAATTTATGAATTTTTGATAATATTTTATCGCAGGAAAATTCCCAAAACCGACACTTGTTCGTATTTCGCACATAACTTTTTCGTTCAAGTTCTAATCGAGACAATTCAAATTTTTGGTGAAATAAGAAAGGATTATCTACAACTTTTGTGTTTTGAGTTTTGCGAGAAACTAGCTCTAGAAGGGTCAAATTTGGTGATGAATAGAGAACAAAAAAAAATGAAAAAAAATATATATGAGGTCATGTGATGTGATCCGGCCATGCAAGCCGGGTCAAACCCAATTGGGTCGGGTTATCTCCATCTGGGTCTAGGGCAAGCCTCCCCTTTCTTTTATTTAAATTTCCTATTCTCCTTCTTTTCTCCTGTTGGGCGCTATCCCAGCCAACTCCCACTCTCTTCTCTCTTCTCTTTCTTCTTCTCTTCTTCTTCTCTTTACCTTGATTTATTCCCGTCCTCTCTTTCTCTGTTTCGATTTTTCTTTCTTCTTCCCTGTTCTCCCTCTCTGTATTCCCTTCCCCTCTATTCTTTCATTCTCTCCCTCTCTGAAAATCTCTCCGCTAGCCTCCCAGACCTCTACCCGAGCAGCAGCTTCAGCAGAGACAGACCAGTCGTGTGCTTTCCACCATAACAGCAGCGGGACCCAAGCTAGAATAGCAGCCTTGCTGCAACCCAAGTTCTCAAGAGCAGCTCTACACTTCTCCAACCTCCCAGCCGAGCTTTTCTCATTCCCCAAGCTTCGAGCACCTCCAACAGCTCCAGTGACAGCCATGGTAGCCTAGCTCCACAGCAAACCAGCAGACTCGGCAGCATCACCACTCTCTGCAACCGAACCTCTGTTTCTCTTTTGCTCTCTCTTTTCTTTCTTTCTTTTTTTGCTTTTCTTTTAGTTGCAAATTAGTACTTTTTTTTATTTATTTATTTAATTTTATTGTTATGTTTAGAAGATGTTTTTTTTATTTTAATTTTTCTTTTATCGAAGTTTAATTTTTCTTATCTTGCTATTAGTAGATTTAAAAATTTTAAATTGTTTGTTTTTATCTTTCTCTTAATTTAAATTCTCGATTTGATTAAAGCTTATGTTTTTATTGTGTCTCGTTATTGTTTAGGTTGATTGATAGTCTAATTTTAATTCGAGTTTTGTATTCGTGTTAAAGGTCCAATTTTTATTGCGCGCGCGTGTGTGTTTGATTGAGTTCCATTGCTTACTTTATTTCCTTGTTCGAAGTTGCCATTTTTAATTAACATGTGTCCCAATGTTTCCTTGAGAAGATTAGGGTTTCCGTTTTTGCTCTCAATTTCAGTGCATGCTAGGCTTAGAGTTTCAATTTGAGTGTCATTTAATTTGTCAAAAATGAAATTGTACAATTTTGAAAATCTTGAATCTAATTTGAGTTTAGTACCTATTTTGCTTTCGATTGGACGAACATAACATTTGAGATTAAAACGCATTCCCTGAGAAAACAATCAAGCCCTTGGACTGAATATTACATGACAGAACTTCTATACTTGGGATAGTTTCCGAGTTACTCATTTTTCGAGTGAGTCATTCATCTTGAGATAAGAAAGCATAGTGATTGCATAAATTTTTCAAAGAGGATCTTGTAGTTATTCCTTTTGATGGTTCTCCTATTATTTGATCTTTTGGGTGATTTCTTATATATTTCTATTCTTTTAGTAGTTCAAAATTTTCAACAGCATCATTTGGTTTTTCTTCATTTTCTTCTTCTTTTGCTTCTACAAATTCATCTTGTTTTTGAGTAGCTTATACTTCTTCAATTTTTATTAGTTTATTGAATGGGCTCTCTTCATCAAAGGTTACATGAACTGATTCCAAGATTGTAAGAGTTCTTTTATTGTATATCCTATAAGATTTACTTCTTAATGAATATCCTAGGAATATCCTTTCATCAACTTTTGCGTCAAATTTGCCCAAGTCATCTTTATCATTCAATACATAGCATTTACATCCAAAAACATGAAAATAAGAGATGTTAGGCTTTCTTCCTTTCCAAAGTTCATAGGAAGTTTTATTCAAATTTGACATTATAGAAACTCTGTTTATTACATAGCATGTGGTGTTTACCACTTCAACCGAAAAGTATTTTGGTAGATTATGTTCATTCAACATTGTTCTTGCCATTTCTTGAAGTATTCTATTCTTTCTTTCAACAACTCCATTTTGTTGTGGAGTCCTAGGTGCTGAAAAATTAAGATTAATTCCATGTTCATTACAAAATTTATCAACATCTTTGTTGTTGAATTTTCTAACTTGATCACTTCTTATGTTTGAAACATTATATCCTTTTTCATTTTGAAATTTCTTGCATAAATTTATCAACATATTACAAGCTTCATCCTTGGAGGTTAAAAAAATATACCCAAGTAAACCTAGAATAGTCATCAACTATTACAAAGGTACATTGCTTACCTCCTAAGCTTTGAGTTCTAGTAGGACCAAACAAATCCAAATGTATAAGCTTTAAGGGTCTACTAGCTGATATATGTTTCTTCTTTTTAAAGCTTGTCCTAATTTGTTTTCCAAGTTGGCAAGCATCACAAATTTTATCTTTAATAAACTTTGTGTTTGGTAAATCTTTAACCAAGCTCTTTCTTGATAGGTTTGATAATAGGTCCATTCTTGCATGTCCTAGCCTTCTATGCCAAAGCCAACTAGCGTCATTTATGGTAGCCCAATATGCTACATCTTGAGAGACTAAGTTGTCAAGGTTTATACAATATACATTGTTTACTCTATAGGCCATGATAAGAATTTCATGATTTCTAGGATTTTGAACTATACACTTATTTTGCTCAAAGATTATGTCATGACCTTTGTCACTATGTTGATTTATACTTAAAGATTATGCTTTAGTCCATCATGTTGCCTTTTTGAGTCTGATCCCTATTTTGATTATGACAAATAACAAGCATCTCATTTGTTTATTGAGTGTGAACAGGTTTACATCTCAGGAAGCACAAGTAACAGATGCCTAATGGAAGTCATAAGAGCGCCTAAACAAGCAGAGCCTGGGTTATTACATGGTGTATTCGAGGAGCAAAAGTGTGGAGACTTGTTTCATTTTTGGGTTGTAATAGTAATTAGGGATTAATTGTGCATGCATTACATATGATTTAATTGGAGCTCAAATATGACCTTAGATTGACCATAGGACCTCCAAGTAACGTGAAAAACTTTTTTCATAAAATTCCTAACTTATACAAATGTTTTAAAATGGTTTTGAAGTTAAAAGAAGACAAAAACTAATTTTTACAAAGGGGTCAGTTGACCGACTAGCTGACCGGCCAGTATAAATGAACATTTTTCTCAATCCATAACTTCTTATCTTAACAAGTGTTCAATATGAAAGTTTTTCAATTTTCCCTTAGCTTTCTTTTGATATTAAGAATGTCAAATTTGGAGTCGTATAAAAAATTTATGGCTAAAACACTGAAAGGTGTACGTAGTAGAAAAATTCCCTTCATGTTTCTTTTGTCTCATTGATGGGAATTGTTATCAATCCATAACTTATTATCCTAAATAGTGATTAACCTAAAAGTTGTGGGATTTTTTCTTAGCTTTCCGTTGATATAAAAAACGTCCAATTTGGAGTTCTATAGTAAAAAACATCTGAAAGGTATTCGCGCAGAAAGCGCCCCAACAAGCAAAAACAGCTAGTTTTTCAAAATATAATACTATATCTTCTCCCAACAGCCATAAAATGGCTAGTTTTGGTTTTAGCCTATAAATATCAACCCCAAGAACTTGTAAAAGGTGACAAAAACCCCTTAAGAGTATACTTGCCAGAAAAATTCCCTTCATGTTTCTTCTGTCTTATTGATGGCAATTTTTCTCAATCCATAACTTCTTATCCTAAATAGTGTTCAACATAAAAGTTGTAGGATTTTCTCTTAAATTTCTGTTGATATAAAAAAAAAAACACACAATTTTGGGTTTTATAGTAAAAGTTATGTCCACATAACTGAATGGTATTCACGCAAAAAGTTCCCCAACGGGCAGAAACAGCTAGTTTTTCAAAATATAATACGCTATCTTCCCCCAACGGCCATAAAACGGCTAGTTTTGGTTTTAACCTATAAATATCAACCCCAAACACTTGTAAAAGGTGAAAAAATCCCCTTGAGAGTATACTTGCTTATTATATGTTTCTCCCTCATTTTTTATACCCCTTTGAGCTTTAAATTTCATATTTCTCCTACTATTTCATTTTGAAAATTCTTCTTGAAAGAAAATCTTGTGAGTTATTGAAGAAAAGTTGGAGCACATATCAACTCATATATTCTTGCTTCAAATGCTTCTTTTTTCTCGAGGTTATTTTGTTTTAAAAGGCTTAAGCATACAATATCTTTCATATATATATATATATATATATATATTGTGCTTAATAGCCCTTTTATTTTCATGTTTTTCAAAGACCAAAGTTTCTCCTCTACTCTTCCTTTGAAAATATTTTTGGAGAAAAATATTTTGGGGGTTTTGTTTTAAAAAGGTTTGAGCATATATATTCAAGTTTATATATATATATTGCTATGATAGTCTTTGTATAATTTTCAAAGTTTAAATTTCTCCCATACTTCTTTTATTTGAAAATTTATTTTTGGATGAAAACCTCTTAAGGGTTTATTGGAGGGCTTAAGCTTATATTCACTTTCATAATATATAGCTTGAAAGCCTCCGTATTATTTTGAAAATCAAAGTTCATATTCCTCCTACTCTTCTTGAATTTCTTTTCAAAGAAAAATATTATTGGGGCCTTATTTGAAAAGGCTTAAGCCTATATCATCATTCATATATATATATATATATAGCTTGAAAGCCTTATTTTTGAAGGTCAATCATTTGGGAAATAAATCTCTTGTTTCTCCTATTCTTTTATTTGAAAAATATTTTTTTGGAGAAATTCTTTGGGGTATTCAAATAAGCTTTGTGCATGTATTAATTTGTATACATTTGGCTTGATAAGCTTTATGAGAAAAGGTTAGAGCACATATTCAATTCAATATATTTTTCTTGGAAGTCTTTTAGTTTTTGAAAGTGTTTAAAAGGGTCATTTTAAAAAGAAATCATTTTCCATACTCTCACGTTTTATTGAAAAAAAATTTTGAGAGAAAAATCATAACTCTATTGAGTTTCATTTTTAAATAATTTGAGAGTGCATATTAGAGTTTTCATTGTGTACATCTCTACTTATCTGAGAAGCATTCTCTTTGTACGCAAATTTTTAATATTGTTGTATTCCCGGTGTGTGGTCAGAAGAGGATTGCACTGGCCTATAACGTGCACCAGATTGGTTCAGACCCGGTTAGGAGAACTAGGAGGATCATCCTATAAGGTATAGTTGTAGGTTATGGCTCAGCCCTGAAATTTGAGTTGGAGTTTACCTCGCCTGTAAGGAGAGGTTGTAATGGTGTCACTCCACCTGGTAAGTGAGCAAAGGAAGTGGAATCCTCTAAGTTGGTTTGGCTTAAGGTAAGGACGTAGGCAGGATTGGCCGAACCTCGATAAAAAATCTTGTGTGTGTCTCTCTCACTCTATCTCATTTAAATTATGCACTTTAATTTCCGCATGTGTATGAATGTTTATTTATAGTCATTCTTATTTTTCATACACGTTTTAATTCTTAAATGAGATTTAATGTGGTGAATCGGTGAAGTTTAAATTACCAAAATATTTTTAAATCCCAATTCACCCCCTCTTGGGATCACACCATATCTCTCACATCAACTAACAAAACATCATCAATAGTAAGTGAGGCTTCTTTACCAATTTTACCTATACTGACGATTTTACCTTTCGCATTGTCACCGAAGGTTATATATCCTCCATCTTTTTGAACTAGGGACATGAACTTTGTTCTATCTCCCGTCATGTGTCTTGAACACCCGCTATAAAAGTATCATTTTTATTTTGATGGAGTAGTCCTAAAGCACACCTACAAAGAAGGATTCATGATATTACTTTTGGAACCCAAACCTTCTTAATTCTTTTTAAGTCAAGCCTAGTTTTAGTGTTTACTTTCCATTCATTCTTGATTTTGACATATTTCTTTTTAAGCGGACAATTGAACTTTACGTGTCCCTTATTTCTACACAAGTAGCAAGTGGTATTTTCATGTATATTTGTAGAAGATGTGCTTGCATAGTATTTAGCCTCTTTTACAAAATATCCCATAAATAATTTTTTCTTTTTTATGTTTTCTATTCCATTGTAGCCTATTCCTTCTTTATTACTTATCATCCTTTATTGACCAACCATCTTTTCAAAATTCTCTTTACCTCTAGTAAAGTTTTAAATGATTTTATCTTTATCTTCAATTTTGCTTTTAAGTTCACTTATTTCTCGGTCTTTCTTGCTTTCATCATTTACTTGTAATTTTACTAACTCTGGAGACATATTGTTATTTTTCTTCATTTGATCATCAATATGAGAATCTTTTTCTTTTTCAGCCAATTTAGAACTTTCAAGTTGATTTTTAAGATTTTCATTTTTTTCTTTTAAAGCTATATTCATTTTAGTTACTTCAATAAATCTATTATGGAGAGCAAATAATTTAGCTTGGAGTTCTTTGTATGATGGCATACTTTCACAAGAATCATTACATGATTCATCACTTGATTCCTTAGTAGAGCTGTAGTAAGAATTTACCTCAGCATGGTGTGCCATGAAGCACATGTTGACCATCTCTTGTTCACTTGATTCGTTCTTCGACTCACTTGAGTTTGTATCATCCCATGTAGCTTTCTTTGTGGTCTTCTTCTTCTTCTTTTTTTTCTTGAGTTGTGGACAGTCAGGCTTAATATGTCCAACCTTTTTACATTGATAACAAGTAGGAGGATCATTTTTATTCTTGTTTTTCTTTTTAATTGTTTCTCCTTTTTCAGTTTTTGCAGCTCTAAACTTGCTGGTGAACTTTTTTTTCTTTTAAAGAATTTTCCAAGTCTTTTAGTGATAAATGCAAGTTCTTCATCATCTAATTCACTTGTATCATCATCTTCTTCTCTTGAGCTTTCTTTAGATACTTTAAGAGCTATGGATTTCTTATTTTTGTCTTCAAGGTTCCTTTCTTTCATAGCCATCTCATAAGTGAGAAGTGATCCTATGAAATCATCTAGTGAGGTGTTTTTAAGATTTCTTCCTTCCATTATGGCTGTGGCTTTTGGTTCCCAAATGGGTGGAAGTCCTCTAAGGATTTTACATATCATCTCATAAGTGGAATAAGTTTTCCCTAAAGTGTTTAAGGATTTTATGATATGCGTAAACCTAGTATACATGTTTGTGATGGATTTGTTTGGATTCATCCTAAAAGCTTCGTATTCACTAGTTAACATATCAATTCTATTGTCTCTAACATCAACAGTACCAGTACCTTTATAGGTTACCTCAAGTTTATCCCATATTTCCTTTGTTGTTTTGCAAGCCATAATCCTATTAAACTCATTTCTATCAAGAGCACAATATAATACGTTTATAGCACTAGAGTTGACTTGTAACATTTTATGGTCAATTTCAGTCATGTCTTTTTCTTCCTTAGGAACTTCTTTTCCATCTACTAGTTTTGTAGGAATTAAGTCACCATGTGTGATAACCTTCCAAGCTTTCCAATTCATGGTTTGAAAATAAATTCTCATTCGTTATTTCCAAAATGTATAATTGAGTCCACGAAAGATTGGTGGTCTGGTTGAGGATTGACCCTCTCCAAAGGGAGCTACTCCTACGTATGCCATTTAGATTTTTATATAACTTCTTTTTAAGATTTTTATAATACAACTTTGATACCAATTGAAAGTTGAGGTGTAGTCCCAAGAGGGGGCCGAATTGGGTTATTAAAATTTTCTTTATAATTTTTTTATGAATTCACAACCTTTTTAGCAATCACACAACAGTACTTAGATATTTAACCAATCCACAAACCACACTCAATCTCAACACAAGCAAACAATCAACCAAATAATCCAATCAGCACAATAAACAAGCTGCAACACTTTGTTGATTCCAAACACTCAAAGTAGAGTTTGGTTGTAGCCCTGTGTGAATGAATTTGATTCAAGCCCTATTATGAATGAAATTTGTTTGCTTTCTTTCAACTAAGATTTTTGAAAACGATCAATGTACTCCCTTTAAGGTTTCTGCAAAATATCAATGTACTTTCTTGAGTCAAAAGTCTTCTCAATCTTGGTTTTGGCTTCCTGCACTTTGAATACCCACCACACAATTTATATATCCAGAATATAAAGAGAAAGGTTAAGAGTGAGATCGAGTTTTTAATGAGGTCCAACTTATCCCTAGCCTACGTCCTCGCTTTAGGCCAATGCCACCTAAGGTTTCCACTATACCATTCCTTTCTAGGTGGAACAAACTGTTACAAACCTCACTAAGGGTGGAGCCTCCTCTCCAAGCGATACCCCAAACTTGGTCCAATGAACCAAACAACCTTGAACCATCAAAAAGTACAAGACGAAGATCAAATATGTGTGCACAAAGAATGCTCTCAGATTGAGCTGGTTAGTGCAATTTGAAATCACTAATATACTTTAATCAAATTACCAAAAAGAATGAAGTATGAAGCTCAAGAATTATTTCACCGAGATTCTTCTCTCGATAAGATTCCAAAACTCAAAATTTTTGCTCAGAGAAGAAATCAAAAACTCAGAATAATCTCAGCTGATTAGCAACAATTCAATAGGCAAGAAAGCTTTGAAAGCAAGAGAGCTTTGAGAGATGATTTTCTATTCTTGGTGTAATTTGATTTCAGAGACCATGTATTTATAGGCTTAGAAAGGGTCTTTTTCGTGTTGCCTAAGATTACTTGGAGTTTACCCCAAGTTTCTAGAAAGTTTTGGGCGCAAGAAATTTAAATTTGAAATTAAAACATTTAAAAAATATAGCCATTGTCGAGGTTCGATTGCCTGAACTATAAGTTCAGTCGCCTGAGCCGTGAGCACACTGTTTTATTTTTCTATTGAAAACAGGGTCAGGCACGTGAGGTCCAACTTCAGTCGCCTAAGGCTACACTACATCTTCAGAATTTTTTCAAGAAAATATTCAGTCGCTTGAGGTTTATTCCTCAGTCGCCTGAACAGATAAAAAATTTGTTTTTCTCTTTGTTTTCAAAACCCTTGGCTTTCTTACTTTCTTACATTTAAAATATATTTTCTAGGGGTTTTTTTAAAATAAGGTATGTAAGTCCATTTTATCCCCTAATGAGCTTCATCTCATCCAAAATGATATTTAGAGTTGAAGTACTTACATGAAGCTTCCTCAAACTAAAAAAACTCTTTTTTTCTTTGAAGTATTCATGAATATCCTTTCTTTTTCCTTGAGCTTGACCATTCTTTGAGCTTCATTTGCTTTAACTATCTTGAGTCTCCTTGAGCTTCCACTTGATCACTTTGTAAATGTAGTATGACTTTAAACTATCCTTTATTTGTTACCATCAAAACAAGATGTGAAATCCTTGTTAGGCCAGTAGTCCCTACTGTAGCCTATATACACGCACTCCATTCAGCAGCTAGGGAAAGACGAGCAAACTCTCATAGAGGTAGACATTTTTCATAAGAGAAGAAAACCCTAACAACCGCTTACGAGCCCACTCTCTCAAGAGCAAGGCAAGGCATGTTCAAGGAATACAATAGAAGATTCTTGGTCATCTTCAAGAACTCATTTTCGTACTTGCAGATTTGAGATCAAACCATACAGATCTCGCACGTATAAACCTAATCATGTAATTAGGGTTAGCATGATCAGATTATTTTCTTTTGTTGTTATCTGTATGCACTACAGCCAGATCTTAGGGCTATTCTGCAAGTCCCTTCAATTGGTATCAGAGCCTCGTTTGATACTGTATACAGATAATAATACCATGTTCTTCAAAAATCGAACCAATGCATGCTTAGGGTAGAATGTGTGTATGCACTAACCTCTGTTTTACAACGTTCTTTCCGACAATTATGGTCACATGAATGTATGTTTTGTGATTGCGATTGTTTATTACAAGATTCGTAGCATGTGAATTCTGATTATGGAGGCATAGGATTTTGTAATCTGATGAAGCTTCATCCGAGAAGGAGACAAGGTTGCAGTGTGTGAATAGTGGTAAAAAACTAGGTAATTCTTTTATTTTGATCCTCAATTTTCTTTTCAAGGCAAAGTATTTCTGAATTTTTAATTCCTTTGCAGTTAGCTTATAGCCTTACTAGTTCTTTAGTCATCTAATTTATTTTGCTTTCAAGTTCATCAATGACTAGGTCTTTTTCTTTTTCAATCGAAGCTTGAGATCTTAAAT
Source organism: Malania oleifera (assembly GCF_029873635.1). Classification (NCBI taxonomy): domain Eukaryota; kingdom Viridiplantae; phylum Streptophyta; class Magnoliopsida; order Santalales; family Ximeniaceae; genus Malania; species Malania oleifera. The sequence goes on along the minus strand of NC_080422.1, from coordinate 81,939,888 downwards.
CTTCTAGTTCTGTCATCATCTTTTCATTCTTGCTCTAATATCTTGATTTTTAGATCCTTTTCTCTTTTAGCAAGATTTTTAGATTCTAATTCTTTAATCACAACTTCATTCTTATTTTTCAATGAAGTATATCATTTAGTTACTTTAACTAAAATCTTATAAGTTTTGAATAACTCACTTTGTAATTCTTTATAAGATGGCATACTCTCATCATTGGATTCATTAGATGAATCATCACTATAATCATTAAATGATTTGGATGAGGAGCTTTGTTCTTCATCATCATCACATGCCATAAAGCAAGTATAAGCAACTTTTTGGTCACTTGATTCACTCTCTTAACTAATTGAACTTATATTGTCCCATGTAGTTGCCTTCATTGCCTTTTTATTTTTCTTCTTAGAATTCCTCTTAAGTTATGGACAATCCAGTTTTATGTGTCCAACTTTCTTGCAATTATAGCATGTAGGAGGTTCTTTCTTTATTTCTTTCTTATTAGTTTCTTCTTCATCTGATTTTGAGTCCCAGAATTTTCTTTAAAATTTATTCTTCTTTCTAAGGATTTTTGCAAGTTTCTTGGTTATGAAAGCTATTTCATTTACATCCATCTCTTCTTCATCTTCATCACTATAGCTTTCACTTGAGGCTTTAAATGCAATGGATTCCTTGTTTTTAGATTTGCCACTTCTTTTATTTATTATCATCTCATAAGTGAGTAGAGAACCTATTAGGTCATCTAGGGAGGTGTTTTTCAAATTTCTTCCTTTAGTTATTGCAGTGGCTTTAGGTCCCCAAATTGGTGGAAGTCCTTTAAGAATTTTTCAGATCATTCCATAAGTTGAGTAATTCTTTCTTAAGGCATTGAGGGAGTTTATTATGTGGGTGAACCTAGTGTACATACTAGTGATGGTTTCATCCGGTTTCATCCTAAAGGCCTCATACTCGCTTGTGAGCATGTTGATTCTATTATCTTTAACATCAATCGTTCCTTCATAAGTTACCTCTAGTTTATCCCATATTTCTTTAACTGATTTACATGTCATGACCCTATTGAATTCATTTACTTCAAGAACACAATATAAAGCATTCATAGCACTTGAATTTACTTGCAACATCTTATGGTCATTGTTGATCATCTCTTTTTCCTTTTTAGGTATTTCTTTGTTATCTATGTTTTTGGTAGGGACAAGGTCACCATGTATGACAACTTTCCAAGCTTTCCAATCCATGGTTTGCAAGTATATCCTCATTCTTTGTTTCCAAAAAGAATAGTTAACTCCGCAAAAGAGAGGAGCTCTATATGAGGATTGACCCTCAACAAAGGGAGCTATGCCTAGATGTGCCATAAATATCTTTATGTTGCTTCTAGATTAATATTTGCTACAATCTCGCTCTAATACCTATTGAAAAGTAAGGTGTAGTCCCAAAAGGGGGGGTAAATTAGGTTTCAAAAGTTCCTTTTAACTCCTTTTATAGATTCACAACTTATTGTAAGTTTAGTACTCAAACAAGGATGATTTGTATTACAATATCGGCTAGAAATCAAGATTCACTTTTAAAACTTTAAGAATGAGTAAGTCAACTTGATCTTGCAATAATTTCAATTAACACCCAACCAATAAATTGATCTAATCAACACAAACTAATGATTCATAATGTAATGCTTTCAACTTTTGAATAATTCAATCCTCTCAACCAGATAACCAAAACAAGATTCACACTAAAGAATGAATTCGGCAAAGCTTCCAAGATTGAGCGATTAAGTAACTTAAAGTAGAGTTTGATAAAAGCCCTATTTTAATGAAGCACAATTGAAAATTCCAACACTCTTCCAAAATTCAGATTTTAAAAAAACATTCAATTAATGAGTCTTGGGTGTTAATCAATCAACGTACTCTCTTATGGTTTCCGCAAAAAGTATTAATCAACTAACGTACTCCCGATTGGTTTCCACAATCCCAAAGTCAAATTAATTTTTGGTTTATTTAATATCCAATCCACACAATTTATAGATTTGAAATTAACAACCACGTAGTTATGTATGTGCAGAAAATTAAAAAGAGTTTTAGGGAAAGAGAGTGAGACTGAGTTTTTTACGAAGTTCGGCTTATACCCAGCCTACGTCCTCGCCATAGGCAAGACCACCTAAGGATTCCATTATAGCATTCCTTTACAGACAGAATAAATTGTTACAATCACTCCTTTAGGGTGGAGACCCCTCCCCAAGCGATACCCCACACTCGGTACAACAATTCAACTAACCTTGAACCATAAAAAACTAAAAGAGAAACAAGAAACAATTTGGTGTACAATGACACTCTCAAAAGAGTAGATTAATACAATTGAAATCTATATACTTCAATCAAAATCACAATATAGAAAGATGAAACTCAAGTATATATATCACTGGGGTTCTTTCTTAGGTTAAATAACTCAGTAAAAATGCAAAGACGCATGAGCTTTTTTCAGCAAAATCGCAGCAAGTAATTCAACAAGAGTATAGGCAAGGTAGCTTTGAAGAGTAGAAAGAATTTGATTGATTTGCTGCTTGTAGGTTGTTGGTGTATTTAATCATTGGGTTTAATCATGTATTTATAGAGTTTAAAGAGTATTTTTCGTGATACCCAAGTTGCTTGGAGTATTCCCCAAGTTTTTACAAAGTGTGGTGGCCAAGAAATCACTTTTGGAAAGTTTCCTAACTGTTAAAATTTGAATTTCGAAGGTTCAAGCGCCTGACCTCAAGGGGTCAGTCGCTTGAACTTTAAATTTTAGCATATTTTTGAACTTAGTACAGGGTCAGGCACCTAAACTCATAGGGTTAGTCTCCTGAAGTGGTTCTATCTACTGTTCAATCGCCTGAACAGACAAGGTCAGCCACTTGATAGCTTTGACCACCATTCAGTATTTTAATCATACCTTTTTCTACACAACTTCAAATTAGATGTTCTTGGTATCAACAGAACGATAAAATAAAATCTCACAACTTTCATGTTGAACACCTTTTTAGGTAAGGACGTTTTGATAGATAAAAATACATATCAATGTGGAATAGAAAAAATAATAGAATGTGGAAAATCCTGTTTTGGTGCTTTTCATTCCAAAAATAATTTTAACCATTTTGAAATAATTTTTGACCTTATAAAAATATTTTCCAAGTATTTTAAAAGGTATCTAGGTCCAAGTAATTAACCTAAGAGTTTCATGAATCTATATTGACATCGCTTGAAATACTTACATAAAGACTTCTTAAGACTTTGAGATTCTAAGCACTTAAGTCCTCATGTTTTTCCATCTCTCTAGTCTATCTGGACTCCCAACTTCAATTCACTTTAAGTTTCATCAAATCATCTTTGAATCCATGCTTTAATAGTATAA